>NC_080728.1:7382500-7502500 GCF_019097595.1 Hemibagrus wyckioides
TAGTATTAATAACCTGCATTGTAATGACGGTAGCCAAGTGGCTTAGCTCCAGGAACAGTGAGTCATTAGGACAGCTTTATTATCAGATACTTTTTTTGACTTTGTTTCTTTTTAGCAGTTTGCAAAATGACCCTTAAAAATATACTAAAAATATAGTAACTAAAATAGAATATATAACTATAGCATATAAAACATGGTAACTAAAATATAGTTCCGGCTTTATGTTATACTTGGAAGATTTTTATATTTTGTTCATTAGAAGGAAAAAGTTATTGCTGTAGCTGATATTTATCTTTATCACTGTATCATATCATTGTATTACATCACTTTATATTTCCAAATTCAATAGTATTATTGTGTATCTGTGAATGCACTTATAGCACAGAGCCACTTTTCATCAGGAACAGTTTCTTCCCACTGTGTTTGTGTGTGTGTGTGTGTGTGTGTGTTTGTGTGTGTGTGTGTGTGTGTCTGAGTCATCACTGTGACCTTGAGAGGCAAAGATCATTCCATTCCATGGGGGATATGAGAGGAGTCTCGCATCTCTCTTTGTTCTCTTCCTCTCCTCTCCTCTTTTTCCCTCATGCCCTCTTCATCTCCTCCTCCTCTCCTGGTTGCAAGCCAGTTCCTCACAAATCATCTATTTATCTGGCATGAGCCATGACATTTGGAACATGTTTCTAAAAGCTGATGTTATGGAGAATCCAACGTAAAGGCACCCAGTTGACCGATGACATCTTTGGGTGTGTGTGTGTATGCGTGATTTTTGTGAAATGAAGTTTAGAAACCTCTTGACAGATGCCATTCAGTTTAGTAGAAATAAATCGGCTGGACTTCAAGTGTGTAGTTCTTGAAATTTAGCCTTAACAGTTGAACTCTCTGATATACAGTTTATGTGGGATGGAAGGTCAATAAATGTAATATGTCTATAATGATATGACTAGATTGTGTATTAGCAGTTGTGTGGCATACAATTATTAGTGGCTGATGATAGATAGATCATGACAGACATTATTTTCTCCTCTTTTTATATTTTCTTCAGATGATAGAAGTAACTGATGTCTTGTAGAACCCATGATGAAGCCATTTTCTCTTGTTTTTTTTTTTTTAATCAGTCATATAGCTACTAGCAGCCTATAGTCTGGCCCCAGTTGTATATAAGTCTGAAGCCATACCTTCTAAATATAAAATACATAAATTATAAAAGCACATACCTGATCTGCCCTACTTCTTGTTGGAGTCTCATCATCTGGAATCCACTCTTTGCTACTGAGGGTGGCACACATGGACAGCCTAAAGATACATGATTACAGTTGATGGTAGCACTTAGAAACTGTGAAGAGCTCAGGACTGCAGTAGATTTCAGCAGATTTGCTGTGATGGCTTAGGACTACAACTGACACAAATAGTTTTGCACTCACGTCTTTATCAATGAACAGCTGATAATTTCAACAAGATCGACTTCATGTTAAAACTACAATGAATTTCCTGGTTACACAATTGCACTTGTTGATCATATAGTACACAGTTATAGAAGTGAAATGATTTAGAATGGGTCTTGTTCCTCTCAAGGTTTCTTCTTCATATCTTCTCAGGAAGCTTTTCCGCACCACCATCACCTCTGGCTTGCTGCTTAGGAATAAACTTTTAATTTTTAAATTCATATTCTGCATTTATTTACAGAGAGGCCCAAAAATGTATACACACTTTAACATGAAAAATATATGCATAAAAATGACTAAATTACTAAATTTATATAAACATTAAAGAATAGCTGTAAGTCATTTTTCAGTTATGCAATCGCATTAGGTGCTCGAAGTGGTCACCGTTAGCATCCAGACACTTTTGATTTCGGCAAAATACTTTATTTATACGTTTGTTAGTCGTGTTGGTGGTTCTGTTCCAAACACACATCGCCATTGTCGCTGAACTCGAAAGTCTAGCGTGCCTCCGCCATTTTCTTTAGCTCTCTTCTGACGGTCACGTGATAGCAGCAATGATGGTGTGACTACTGACATCTTTAAAGGAAACATAATACTACATATTGCTGCCATAATTCAATTTGAGTTTATAAATCTATCTATCTATCTATCTATCTATCTATCTATCTATCTATCTATCTATCTATCTATCTATCTATCTATCTATCTATCTATCTATCTATCCATCTATCTATCTATCTATCTATCTATCTATCTATCTATCTATCTATCTATCTATCTATCTATCTATCTATCTATCAAGCTAGCTAGCTACATGGCATGTCAAATATTAACATGGAATGATTTTTAAACATGGTCCCACTTCACCACTTCACTTCAGTGTCATAATGCAGCTAATAAGCATAATATTGCTTATAGTGTATTTTACTCTATAAAGTCATAGAGGCATTTCCAAAGAGATCTGGTTGGGCAATACATTATTTTTTTTAATTTGTTCCATATGCCAGAGCTCATGAAACAGAATGTTTTGCATTGATGTGTATGATCACATGCATATGGAAGGGCAGATGAATGCCTGAGACATGAAGTGCTTTACAACACAGATCATACATAGCAGTTGTTGATGTGTCCAGAGAACCCTGTTGACTGCTGCTTTCCCATTTATCCCACAAGCAAGAGGAGATAATTAGTAGCGCAGCAGTCTTGAATATAGGGCAAAAGATGTTAACATTAACTAAAAAACAAAGGTTTATACATGATTATAGATCCTCAGAAAATTGCGAAAGTTTGATAATAAAGAACAAGGTCGTATTTAACATCGTATTTAATTAAAGACTTCTCCCAGTTCCTCTTAACTTAGCATGATACCGCATGAAACGAAAATGAGTACAGGTCAAAGTTCATACTTGTGCCCTATTTTAAGATGCCTGTATTCACTTTCCTTTGTGACTCAGAAATGTGTAACACCCACACGATCAGCCAAGAGGAAAACTAGGAGCGGATTTTAGAATAGGAACACATTTATCATCCACCCATATTCTGTTTCCTGCACGGAGTCACAGGGAATCCGGAGATTCTCCCAGGGAACTCAGGGCAAACCAATTATAGCGCACCATCACACACCTACCCACACATTTACACACCACGTACAATTTATTGATGCCAACACATCTCTTTGGAACAGAGGGTGACCAGAGTACCTGAAGGAAACCCCCAAAGCACAAAGAGAACATGCAAACTCCACGCACACAAGAAATCATATTCAACGTCATGAATCTCTCTCTCACTGTGAGCACTGTGAGCCGAGCCACACACCGAGTGTTACAGCCCGTAGTGCTATGGCACTTATTTCCTATTTGTTCCTTGTTTTCATCTGTTGTTTTCCTCACATTATGCTTTATTTTGGTTCATGTCATGTCTCTGTCCCTGTAGTGTCACTGCTTGTAGCCCTGTCACAATCATTTTCACCTGCAATGAGTTTTTCCTTTAATTAGTCTGTCTATTTTTACCCTCAAGTGTCTGTCTGTTTATACCATCATGTGCATATTCGTTCAGTTCACATTATATGCCTGTCAATAACAAGCCTTTTGTCTGTGTTCATCTCTGGGTTTTTGATTCTCTAGCTCCATTCATTGTCTCTTGCTTGCCCTTGTATGCTCAGTTTGATAATCTCCTGACTATTTTCTGGATTTCGATTTTGCCTCAGGCTTTTAGACTGTCTTCTATTGTAATTGTTCCTATTAAATGTTCTCCACCTGCTCTTGTATTTGATCTCTGCGAATCAATTTCTGACACTCAACCCCATAGGTGCAAGGCAAACGTACTAACCAATAAGCCACCATGCCAACCAACCAACACATCCATCAGCTGTCGTAAAAACAAACATGGCAAAAGATTTGCTCTGTGATTTTTACACTAGCTTGAACCTAGCAGTTAAAATCTACATGGAATGAGGACTCACTGATGAGTATAAAAACGATGCAAATCTTTATATGCGACGAATTTCACATTCATCAGTGCTCCCTAATAAGATTATTAACACATCAGCTAATGCAATATTGTCTGGAAGAACGATCCAGTACAGTTTCACAACGCTGCACTGAAGCACTTCTGGTGGTTTGTTTGTTTGGTCAGTCATCTGTATGTTCTTTTACTTGAGCACTTGTTTATGCTCTGCATTTATACCTAGCTTCAAAGCACACTTTGATGGTCTCTGTTTTATTTATGTATTTCTTTTTTTAATATTTACTCCAGTTTTATGTTCACATTTCTTGGACCCCTCCTTCTCTTTCCTACCTCTCTTTGAAATGGTTAGCCTTTTTATTGTTTGGCCGCCGGTTAGCATTTCAAGGACAAATTTTTTCTTTTTCTTTGTCTTGTGTGCCCTTTGTTTTTTATTTTAGCATTTGAGTTTCAAGTGTGACTATCAGGAAAACTACAGAAAAATGATTAGAACTTATTCACACAAATTCTGCCCACTAGCATCTCAGGATGTTTATTCAGTAATTCTGCTGTAGTTACAGATAGCATTCCTTCGTCATTTTTCAGCTGTATTTATTTATAGCTTCCCAAAAAATACAAGTACAAGAATGATGGTATCTCACGAAATGTCCCATATATATATATATATATATATATATATATATATATATATATATATATATATATATATATATATATATATATATATATATTTATTTATTACCCTGAAATGCCCCATAAAGAAACTGATAGAAACAATTCTATGTCTTTTCTGACAGGGAGAGCTAAAGATTAGGTCAGAGAGAAACAGTAAATTTAATCTGAGGCTATGTTCAAGTTATTGTGCTGCTTGAGGAAATCTAGATCCTCAGATCTGTAAATCTGACTCAGCCTTAGCTTGTGTGTTAGAATTCATAAGGCAAAGCATCTTGCTCCTAAGCAGCAATAAGTGCAGTCTGTAGCTGGACGATAGAGACATATGGCAGTATACAAGGGAGAAAAAATCATGTTAAGTGAATGGTTAGTGAATTCTGGCTTCAGTTTTAGCTACATTACTTCAGTTAGTAGAGGCATGTAAGGGTGAAAATATTAAATGTCTAATCATAATGAGCAAGATTCTCATCCATGGTGCAGAAGCTCCACCCCAGGATCTTAGGTGGTTAATATAAATTCTATGAAATCATTGACAGGCACTCTGACCCCCTGTTACTAAATAAATGGTTTGTCCTGCAAGCTTCTTATCTAAATGTTAAGTGCAATAGCTTAGCTGCCATTTCTTTCTATCTATTCTATAAAAGTCCCATCAGATCTATCTATCTATCTATCTATCTATCTATCTATCTATCTATCTATCTATCTATCTATCTATCTATCTATCTATTTTTTAATATTGTTATATAATTATAATAAATGTTTTATTATTTATTATTTGTTTGAATTTGTCTAGAAAGCCACCTATAAATAAAATGTATTATTATTATTATTATTATTATTATTATTATTATTATTATTATTATTATTATTATTAAAAACCTAGATACTTATTTGCAATTTACTTCCATAAACTTAGAAGAAACTGAGGCAAATATTTGTGCTGGATTCAGCTCACTGGGCTGAGAGCAACATTCATCTGCATTAAGAATGAACAATTGTTATTAATATTTTATGTAGTCCTGTGTGCAGAGATGTAGTCCTGTATGTAGAGCCTCGATATTTTTTGTTGTTGTTGTTGTTGTTGTTGTTGCATTGCATTTCATCCTGCATATTTAGATCTATCTATCTATCTATCTATCTATCTATCTATCTATCTATCTATCTATCTATCTATCTATCTATCTATCTGTCTATCTATCTATCTATCTATCTATCTATCTATCTATCTATCTATCTATCTATCTATATACTGTATATATATATATCTATCTATCTGCTTGCTCATAAAAATGTCCTGCCCAACTGGCATTTGTAATTTGTTTCTGTTTGGAACATGTTATCTTTTCAGTCAAAATAGACCGGACCCTGATAATTTAGCATTTGAGAACCTATTGAGCTTACTGTCAAGTCTAATGTTATTCTTAAAAAATAATTTCATTAACCTTCTAGTCTAGGTAGTTATTAAGTCCACAGTTTTCAGGATACTTTCAGCTTATTTTGTCAATATTTCCTCAAAAGATATTTTTAGAGGATACCATATATACTGTAGTATTAACCACTCTAAATATCAGGAAATCAATGACCCCTGCACTGATCTTGGCACTGTGCCTGGAACTATTGACCTGATATCTGGTTCAAGCCAGAGAACCATACAGTTAAAGTGTGACTATGGAAGGTTACATTGAAGAAGCACTTAAACAAACTCAAAGTACAGTCTGGTTTCACACATAGCCTTTCACAGGAATTTAAAGCAGGAGGTTAGTTGTGAAAACAGGTGTTAAAATGTGGAAATGACTGACTGATGTAGCAGAAAAGCTAGCGCATTCCCTGGAAAATATCAAGAGAGGAAGAGAAGCCAGTGTATTACTGGGAAAAGTAATTGCACTGCACTTGGATTATAACATTAGTACTGAAGAGAAACAACAGTAGGAAACATTGCAATTGATAAAGAGGAACTGGGACAAATGTCTTAAATTTGGACCAATTCAGAAACACAGTAGTTGCAAAACCAAGGGTTTTTTTGTCAAATAAACTGAACTGTTCAGAATGCCACTTATACGTGAAACTATAGGAAAATCATAAATTTAGATATGTAGCAGAGAAGCAAATTCAAATATCATCCATTCTCTACACTGGGAGTCTATCCCAGAGACTCAGGGCACAATCGCACACACCCTCACAGACTACGGACAATTTAGAGATGCCAATCAGCCTACAAGACATGTGTTTGGATTGTGAGAGAAAACTAGAGAACTGTGAGGAAAAAGCACAGGAAGAACATGCAGACTCCACACACACACATACGGTGGAGGCAGGAATCAGACTCCAAATCCTGGAGGTGAGAGGCAAATGTGCTAACCACCAAGCCACTATACCCCCAAACTCTAGTATTTGTAATGTAAATTCCACCAAAAAGAAGGCCTGCAGGACTGTCTATAATTTACATTGGATTTGTTTTCAGTCACTTTCATTGTAAAAGCAATTTCATGGCATATGTAAATGTGGCTGACCAAACTGGAAAGAAAAAAATTCCCCAAATGCCCACTGCAATGCTAAATTTTATTGACAATGAGTCATTATGTTTCCTGTTTGGATTCACATTCAGTAAATGAATGCTTTATATGAATTTGCTGAGAGAAGCACACTCCTGATTTCCAGACTACGTGTTTTCATGTAAATCCTTACACTAAGAAATATCTGAGAAATCATTGCCACTAAGGTATGGAGAATACTAGATAAACCAGACCCTGGTTATTTAGCATTTGAGCTTACAGTCGAGCCTAATGTTGTTCCTAAAAAAAAAATAGTTTCAGTAACCTGAGTGTAGTTATTAAGTCCTCAGTTTTCAGTCAATATTTGCTCAAAATATCAAGAGATTTTTCTTTGAGGACACAAAATATACTGTAGTATTATCATATAATTCAGTAAAATGGATAATAGAATATAACAGATAATGTTTCTCCCACTGGAGATGTGCTACACTGTACAGATTTGTGTGGGAGTCTACATGTCTGTACACACCTGCAGTTTGATAGCTTTTGGTGAGTGAGCTCATCTGTCCTCTTAAAAGGGGGCCAAGGTTCACAAAATGTCACCATTCTCATAGCAACTATCCGTGAGACCCTGAATTACGACATGAAGCCAACACACTGAGGTTGAGACCCTCATATTTAACACACATAGTGAGGGGTTAATACAGAAACAGCACACTTTAGTATTTAGACCTCAGACGGGGCAGAATTTGCCTAAAACATGGCGTGTCTGTTTGCCAAAACTGAGGCGTGTCTCAGTTAAAGGAGAGTCTGTCCTTGAGCTTAAATCATTTTGTGTGTGTGTGTGTGTGTGTGTGATAAGCAAGGAGCAGAATTAGGTTCAGAATCAGGTTCACTGTCTAATATTTTAATATAACCATAATATGTCACTCTGAAGTATATGTTTTTGTCTGTAAATATATTCAACATCACAATTTAAGGCTAATATTAAATAAATCAATACTCCAATATGAACTCATTAATGAATAGTTTACTATTCACTAAGTTGTAAGCACAAGTAACTTGTGTGCGGACAAATAAACAAATAAATAAATCAAATAAATGCAAAATAATAGGATGTGCTGGATCAAGTGCTATTTTTATAAGCTGCCTATTAATGCAAGAGTAAAATAACTGATGCTGAGGAATGGCCCAAGTTCTATTTGATGGTATAATTTGTGAATGAAAACAAACTTTTCCTTTTTTTAAAGAGCTTGTCCTCTTCGGAGTTTGAATCTGAATACAGAGAAATATTTTGGATGTTTGAGAGGGCTGTGGAAGCTACAGCCAGACCTGAAATTGCTATACAACTATCAAATTTGTATTAATCTAATTTTTATTGTAAACGTAATATAAACATGATCATAGTTAAACATTATTATAGTTGTCTTTCTATGCTTACTTGATCAAATGTGGTTCTTCTGAAAAGCTAAAAGTTTTATTTAGCTTCAGTTATGTTAAAATTAAAATCCCATTATCAGAATAAAATTCTTAAAACAATTAGAAATACATTAGATTTAAAAAAAAGAAAAAAAAAAGTGAAACATTTATAAAGAGTTTAGTTATGCAGTAGTATAAAGTCCCAATATTATTCCGACATAATGCACACTATACTGAATATAGACTTTTGTAAAGATCTTGTGGTGAAGAGGTTTGGCTTTTTCCTGTGGAATTGTGCATCAATACCTGATTGTGCTTTTCTGTAATTGTGTGTGCATGTGTGTGTGTGTGTCTCAGTGTGCATTTGTCCCATGAGGCCAGTCCTCTGTGTCAAACATGTGAGACACTACATAATCCTTGTATTGTCCATCAATCAGTTTCGCAGCGTTATTCCTGGCAAACCAGCAGTGGACGGTTTGTGTCCCAGAGTAAATATGTCTGCTCTTCTTTACCACATCCACAGTGCGCTCCTTCACCTTCAGGGCCATGTGACCTGGCTCAGGGTTAGCCTGGATAATGCTCACTTCTTGTGGGTCATTTCCTGTTGCTGCAGTGATGTTTCCAGGAAGCTGTATTAGTGTGACTTCTTCATAGATAAACTGACCTGAAAGGACATAATAACTGTGTATGAGTGTAACCAATCTATAAAAAGTATAATGAACCAGTTTCTGATTGATGAAACTTATCATTCCTGCTAATAAACTCACACTCTTGAACATGTGCAAACCCATAATCAGGCAAAAATGAAACAACAGTGCTGTTTAATGTAGTGGTTGATTGTCCCCAATAGCTTTGAATGACATAACTAAGAACCTAAAACAAAATGAAGTAGAGAAACCTCTAGATTATTATTTTAGAGTAGCTAGATAACAGGCAGTTAAGAGTTAACAAAATCCAGGGATCCAGCATAAACTGTAACAGCTGTTGTGAATGATTTTAGATGTAATATTATTTAATTGTGCTCATGGTAATATTATTAATCAGGATTGCCAAGTTTTAGCAAAATTTCCCACAAGTGCTTGCACTGTATGTTTTGTATCTCACATTTTGGATAAAATGTATAAAATGTACATGTATGATATTTTATTCTGTTATATTTAAACTATACTATACAATTAATTTGTTTAATATAAGGTTAAAAATGGCATGTTAATCTGAAATAATAATTATTATTATTTTTAAATTCTAGAACTGTGTAATGTATAACGTACATGACGAATTTGCATATTTGTTTTTGATTACATTTTCAGGGGCTCAAGTGGTTAAAGCTCTGCATTGTTGGTCAGAGGATCAGGCTTCAAGCCCCATCACTACCAAGCTCCATTGCTGGGCAATTAAGCAAGGCCCTTAACCCTCCCTGCTCCAGGGGCGCTGTATCATAGCTGTCCCTGTGCTTTGACCCCAACTTCCTCAGCTGGGATATGCGAAGAAAAGAATTCCACTGTGCTGTAATGTACGTGTCGTGATAATAAAGGCTCCGTTCTTTCTTCACATATAAATTCTTCTACAATTCAGGACCACTGGGACTGTTGCAATGAATAAAGTATGTTACACATATTATTGGAATCCTTTAATCAGATTAAATGCCTTGTTGGGTACATGGCGTCCTGTGTTCACAGCTGTTCATCATTCTGCCCTATTGTCTAGAGATTGCAAGTTTATATGTGAGCTGGGAAAGATCTTTGAGCTTTGTCTCTCCTGTCAGTTAGAGCTGCACATAAAATTCTCTATCTGGTCTGTTCATATATACAAGCTATAGACAGTTAGACTTCTCCTTAGCTTCTAAAGCAAGTTCAGCTACAGTGTAAATGCTACTGTTTCATACTGGAGTCTCAGCAAGAGAGGATAGGAATTAACTATGATACAAACTGAAAAAAAAAGGATTATTATTATTGTAAATAAATGTGTGTATGGGTGTAAGTGTATGTTTACCTAACAGTCCGTGTGTGTCCTTGCTAAGTCCCTTGCTGTTGGATATGTAGAAGCCCAGGTGATCTCGTTGATAAGGGGCAGGGTTTTTATAAATATGCATCAAGATGATGAACTGGATTGTTCCCTGAATGGTAACTGTAACGTTTGCATTAGCAGCTATAGCCACTGCAAAGTGTTTGTTATCCACAGCAACACTGGTGCTGCAGGGAAGGATGAGGCGATCGAGGCCGTCCATGATGACTTTACGTGGAGTCACCTCGATGTACGAGCGCTTCGGCTTGTCAACAACAATAATGATGGAACTAAAATATGTTCGCTGCTGCTTATGACTGCCAGTGGGAGCTGGAGCGCCAATCAGCTTCCCGTTTACAGTTACACCTTTAGAAAAAACAGAGGAAAAGTCAATATCAAGAACTGAAATTCAGCTAGAGGGCATGCAGCTATGGAATGCTTTGGGATTTAGGCATTTCAGCATCATTGTAATGTTCTACTGTATTCTACTGTCTATCACTGTCCACATTTTATTTGCTGATCCCTTTTTTGATTGTGATTCCTGGATTATCTAAAAATATACGGTGCAGAAGCTTATTGTCTTACCAGAGTGTTTGTGGTCGGTTACTAAGCGGAGGACGTCCCCAGGCTCTCCATTAATGTTAAAACACACAGCAAGTTTACTCAGGGGGAAGTCAACTACAAAGTGAGGATCTCCATCCGCTAGAGGGGGCAGAGACACAAATCTAGTCAAATAGGACAAAACCTAAAATTTTAAACAATTTACTGTGTGTTTAGATTTCACGCTGCCCACAAACATAACCACATTCTTCCCTAATATAAATCAAAAACAGCATGTGGCACATGATAGAAATGGAAGCACAAGGCCAAGGTTTATTTTTTTAGAATCATAACTGATTAATCACTTGAGAATAGCATTAATGATATCAATATAAAAAAAAGATAGCTCATGTTGGGCTTAAAAAAGCAGTTTCAGAAGTACATGAGAAATACTGCAGATGGTCATAAGTCAGATTTCTGGACTTGTATGGACTTGATCCCTTGATGTCCATGAATTAAATTTCACTTATGCTATTATGATCTAATGACTGAAAGTAACTCTTGAATATTTAGGCTGTTCTCCAAGCTTTTAGTCAGATTTCGTCCTCTAAAACACGACTAGTTCCTTTTTCATCAATGAAACAGCAGTCATCCTTTTTATATCTGAAGTGATCTCACTGATTGCACTGAGACGGAAAGACGCTCTTGTGGATTGTATTGTATTCTGAGACAGTGTATCTCAGCCAAGACTTTATGGCTGTGGTAAAAGATCCTCTCATTCCTTAAATGCTTTTATCTCTGAGAAGCCATCTTTAATTGTCACTTAAATGCGCCCCTTCTTCTTCAAAAGGCTAATGTCTGTAACACACAAACACACACCACTGCATGTAGCCTGTCAGTCCTAAACTGCATACCACAGCACATGACATGCAAGTTCACATGCATGGCCCCATAATCTGCAGCTTTTTGTCCACCCTGACAGCAGTGTCACAATTAAAGCCCGCAGTGAGCACTTAGTAGTGTTTAACTCCCCTCTGTTGTAGCCCCCTTTACTCACAAGAGCTAAATTACAAGCTGTTTTTTTAGACAGCGACTAATTATTTTTTACCTGTGCTTTTTGACTCCTTGCTACACAGACACACAAGCAATTAGATGACACATAGCTGAACAAAGGAGGGAATTACCTGATGTTTTGGAAAGGGTGACAGACTTTTTGGCTGGTCTTTTAAGTCCATCTGCAGACAAAACACAATGGTCAACAAAGTTACAGAGACTGTTTAAGTCAAAAAGATACAAAAAATGTCTTGACTTGCACATCTTAAAGCTAAATCCAAATTTCTGTAAAGCAGCTTAAAGTAAAGATCAGTGCATTGATTTGAATATGTATATACATGTATATGTCCTCCTTAACTTGACCATGGTTGACCTGCCTAAACATGCTTGCTCCATTAGTTTTGCATTAGAGCTACTGATGATATGATAATGTAGCTAACAACACTTGCTAGCAAGTCCACGTTTATTCTAAATTCTACCCTATATGTATATTTTCAACAGTTTTCCAAAATGGTGCATGGTGATTCAAGTGACTTCAGTTCAACCTTGAGCTCAGGTTAGTGTCTGAGTTTTCTGTGGAAGTAAGTGGATAGGCTATGCTAATTTGTGAATATGTGTGTGTGGATGTGGTAGTTTCATGGTTATAGCATGTGACTACTGATTGGAAGGTGGGAAGTTCAAATCCCACATCCACCAAGCTGCCACTGGTCCACCTGAGCAAGGCCCTTAACCCTCAGTTATATAAAAATGAGATAAATTGTAAGTTGCTCTGGATAAGGGCATGTAACTGTAAATATTGGGAAGTGGTAGCTTAGTGGTTAATCCTCAATTGCTCTGATGTATGTATATATATATATATATATATATATATATATATATATATATATATATATATATATATATATATAAGTAAGTTTTCTCTGGATAAGTGTGTTTGCCAAATGCCATGAGTGAGTATATTTGTATAAAACATTTAATGGAAATATATGAAACATCTCTTAAATATAGCTGTAAATAAATAAGATGTATAATGTGTTGATCTTTAAAACCATTTCAAATTGCTAAGGAATAAAACACTTAAAGAAGAAAAGAATCCACTTTGGAGTGGAAACAGCATCACAGCACCCTGTTGTTTATTATTTTCCTAGAACAGCATGTCCTATTGGCTTTTACTCGTATACTGGAAGGAGGAAAAGTGGTGCAGAGCATTGCAGTGTACAGGGTCATGTCTGTGTTCTCTCCATCTCTCCATGTGCTTCCTCCAGAATAAAATGGCTACTGAAGATAAATGAATTAATGAATCCATAAACTTGCGTTACCTATTAATTATTTTATACAGCACAAAACACTGGAAAACATTCAAAATATGTTGTAAATGATTGACTGTAAATGGAAACTTGTGTAATTATTTATATATTAATTTTCCCATTTACTCCCCAAATGTTGTTCATTTGCTAATTCTCACCCACTTGCCAGCTCTCTGCTATTAAATAACAGCTACCATGCTACCATGCAACCATGCGTAACATTCTCAGAGGAAAGCACTATGTACCCTCTTTAGTATTCTCACATAGCTCATGATTGGCCAGAGTTGCTGTGATTGACAGGGGAGGAAGAATACGCCATTGCCCAGAGAACACAGCCCATTGTGTTCTCTAGACTCTGGAACAAAGATCACTGATGCATTGTCAGGATTCAAACTTGCACTTTCATAATGATCAGATGGTCAGATGTTTCTGGTGTGCCCTATGAAAGCATCTGAACTTTTACATTCTACAGTTTATCATTTGGCATTAAATAAAAGCAGATTTGCTCAGAAAGAAATGAACACATCTCACTTGTGGCCTTGCCAGCTATGGGCACTGTTGCAGGCTGTTCCTTATTCCTGTGCAGGCTTTGAGGCGTTTCTCCCGTCGGCTCCTCCTCTGCTAACTGATTGGGCAAATCTGAGGGTGCAGATGGGGCTTCTGTAGGCTCAGTCTCTGCTATAGTTCCATCAGCGAGCACTTGTGGAGTCTCCACCTTCATTTGTGTTAATGGCGTGAGGAAGTTGTAGGAAAGCGCGAGTTCGGTGGCCCGTTGAGTGAAGTTCTCTCTTTCAGAGCTCGTGTGGCTGCGTAAGCGTCCATTCAGTCCATCTTTCACACTCAGGAAGCCCCACAGGCGCTCGACGTAGCCGTCCGCATTTGGTCCAGCTTCGGCTTCTTCCACACGCCGCTTTGTTTCATGCTCTTGCTCACTCAGAGAGAGATCCTTCTCCAGTACCAGGCTGTGATCACTGTTGGTGGCGGTCACCTGCACGTGAAGGGAATCCGAGCTGCGATTGGTCAGCTTTCCAGCAACGACGATCTCGGAGCCATTAAAATAATTAGGGAAGAGGTTCTGTGTGACGTATTCAACAGCATCTTCTGAATATTCAACACGAATATCCGAGAGCAGAGGAGTGCCGATTTCTGCATAGAATCTGTAGATAGAGATACAGAGAAAAGAGAATCAATATTAAGTTATTATTAATACCAATCTAATGCTGAGGCAGCCGTCAAATTGCCACTGTTTGACCATTGAGCATTGCTTTAATTTACGACTAACGAGTTAGAAGTTAAGATGCATGCAGTAGCTTATTTTAACATTTGTTTCCTTGAAGCAAATATTCAAGGAAAATAAACAAATGTGTTTTATTCAAACTTATCAAACTAGTATCATCCAGAGATTTCATTTTGAGTCACTTCCTGTAAAAATGATTCAAACATTTTAACTAAGTTCAAGTATTTATTTTAACGTGATTATATATTTAGATTATTATTAAATTCTGTATATAAATATATGTAAAACTCCCAGTCCTGGTTTGCTACAATACCCTGGGAGAGATTGCTGGGATTCTGGGAAAATTCCTTTCAGTTTCCTGTGTCATCACTGTGCTTATAAATATTATACTATGAACAAACAGCACACTTTTTTAACGCTTCCAAATCATATTGATTTCACAGAGGTACGTAAACATCAGCCTCTCAAGCCCTTGATGTGAAATGTGGTTGCTAAACCTCATTGGGATTGGGATTTGGGCCAAACCTATTGCTTTTTTTGTGCTTGATCTCTGACCTTTGAGATATACAACACTAGGTAAACAGCACCCAGGGACACAAGCCTTCTGCTGCAAATATTTTTTATGAGACCCCACTCTTACTGTTCTTTCTGTTTTAAGTTACAAAGCACTTCAAATACTTTATTTGTCATACATATATTACAGTATGGTAAAAATCTTTCTCAGCTTTTTTGAAAGTTGGGCTCAGAGCACAGGGTCGGCTATAATACAGTGCCCTTGGAGCAGAAAGGGTTAGAGGTCTCATGGTAGCTTAGTGATGTTTCGGCTTAAACCCTTGACCTTCTGATCAGTAACCTACACTGTCAGAAAAAAGGGTACTGCGGAGGTACAATTTTGTTCCTAGGGGAACAAAAAACATAATGGTGCCTTTAAACGTACACAATCTGTCCTTAGGGTACAATTATGTTCCCAAAACTAGTTATAAAGGTATGACCAAAGGTACAAAATTGTACCCTTCAGGGTACCACCCCAGTGACGGCCACTTGTACCTTAAAAGGTACAGTTTTGCTTTCTTTCTGAGAGTGTAGAGCCTTACTGCCAACCTATTAAATGCAGGGCCAATGTTCATGTCCAACCTATTCATATATACTGTGGATAGCATAGTTTCCCAGCAACCAATCAGAGCAAGTCTGGGGGCAAACTGCATTAAAAGTAATGATGACCAAAGGAAATAGAGATAAGGAGCGCTTTACTACAAATAAATCTACAAATCTGGTTAGCCACATGATTACCTAAATGTATTTTGCAAATAAACAATATAGAACTACGTAGCTCCACCCTTCTCACCCTTTCAGCATTGTGTTAGCATCAGCATCTTCTGGTATTCTCCTCATAGTGCCACAGTTCTCCAGCGCCATGCGCTCTAGGAGTTTATAGTCAACATCATTGCCCATCCCGATAGTAAAAATGCAGAACTTCTCCTGTACAGCTGCCTTTGTGTTTCCCAGAATGAGTGGCGTCTGCACCACACCCACTGTGGGCCGTCCATCAGTCAGGAAGATAATGAGGGACACGCTGTTGTGATTTGCCTCTTCCTTTTGTGAGAGGTAGTCTCTGAGCAATGACGAACCGGCCTGGAGGGCTTTGTTAATGTCTGTGCCTGGGATTAGAGAGAGAAAGGGGAGGAGAACCATTAATAAAATGAATTACTCAGAATTACTAGCATCTCAGATATTTCCCTTGGGGGTCATCTATCTATCTATCTATCTATCTATCTATCTATCTATCTATCTATCTATCTATCTATCTATCTATCTATCTATCTATCTATGATTTGTTGTTTTATAATTTTGAAGAGCAACTGATCAAATTACCATTATATGTCCTGAATGTACACAAAACAGCAAATCTTGAGGTCAGAAATTTGATGAACCCCAACACTTTGTTTTACTCTGAAAACATCACCCCACAGCCCAGCATTATTATTAGTATCTGGAGCAAGGGCCTGTAGACATTTATAACAGATTATCATAGTGTAATAATGATATTATTGTACACTGTACATATACCGTACATTTAACTCAGTAAGTAACAGTGATTTAGTACACGGTGCAGCAGGAGGTTAAGAATAGTGTAAGGTGTGGCACCTCCAGTAGGTGAGATCATGTAGATGAACTTCTTGGCATCGCGCACATTGTTTGGCGTTACAGGAACCAGCTTGTCTGGCTGCCACACTCGCACACGGTTGGAGAAACTGACGAAATTGAAGTGATCATTCGGACGCAAGTCACCCAGGATAGTGAACAGAGCTTCTTTAGTCTTTTGGAGAAAAAATAAGGAGTATATAGCAAAATAATATTAGCTATGCTTAAGCATTGCTCATTGATAAATAAGAGGGAAATCAGACAATGCATCCATACTGAGTCAATAGATCACTGAATGGTTACGTACAAGACATGAGAGATCAATCACTAAAAGGTCTGCTACACATCTCATCACTCCAACTCATGATACTTTGCTAACAAGCAATAATCAATAACTTCTTCAGAGCTCTTAGCTCATATATCTCTTTGTTTAAACAAAATGCACTACAGAGAGGAAATGTTTTATCACAACACAAGCTCTGCTCTCTTCTAACAAAAATAATCAATACACAATGATTAAAATAGACTTAGGACTGGTTTTATTATACCAGGAGGAATGTGATATATGGATTTATCAATTCATTAATGATCATCCTTCATATAATGGCTCATATAATAGTTAAACTTTAGCAACAGGACAGCACTTTTTCCAGTAAAGAATACACCATATACTACAGGAACATTGTGCTAGAAGTATAAAAAAGATTTTGTTTGATTAATTTATAGTAAATAATTTAGAAGCAAAAGTGACGCCCAATCAATGCCTTAGCATTGATAGTTCAGGCATCCATAAAGATTATCAAAAAAATAAATAAATTAGTCTGTTAATTCTGTTGGATTTGTTGTATGATATACTCTACTGGGACATTTTTTAGGGTTAAGCTGCTGTGTGAAGAGATATGGAAAAGTGAATATAGAAGAGACCAATGCTGGTAAAGAGCTACTTTCTAACAAACACTTTTACATCACCTGTTTCATTTTGGTCCCCAGCATGGAGGCACTGGTGTCAATCACAAACACAACGTTCTTGGGTACAGCAGGTAAGTCTTTGGGGGCGAAATAGTGCACGAAGTGTCCATCCAGTACCTAGAGAAAGCAGAGGTGTTCATCAACTTTTGCCTGAACGGTTGCTTGGATGTGGATTGTGTGTGTGTGTGTATGAGCTCAGAGTGCTGCAGTCCAGCTGTGGGTGGAAGTGTGTCAAGGGATAAGAAGGAATTAATTTGCTTTCTGGGCGGAAAAGACAAAAAACTATATTCGGTTAGTCAGTGCAAGAGAAAGTAAATAGTATACCTTTTGGCACTATCACTAAAATCTCTAAATCACTAAAATGTAAAGACTTTATTTGTATCTGTGTCTGTTTAGTGCTCAACATATTTCAGTGTGCATTTGGATTGACGCCAGAAGTGGGTGTGGCCTTGGCCTCAACCTAGACCCACTTCACTTTACACAAGTTAACAACTGGTCTCAACCAAATGTCTCTGTGGAATATTCTGGAAGTTTTCTAAATCATTTGATTGAGTAAGTTAAGTAACATTCTTTCAAAACAGCAGCATCATTCCTAAAGTAAGGCTCTGGTGTAAACAAAGTAATATTTGTTCACACTTACTTCAGTTTTGGGTTTGTTTCGATCCCATTCTACTAGTCAACATGGGGTCCTTTAAGAGCCATGTCATAATCATGCATATGAAATTTTGTGGGAAGATTCTTATTTTAATAACAATGGATAAGGCTCTCGCAATGAAAAACACATAAGAAATGTCAAATTTAATATGTATCTGTACATAAAATAATGACAATGAATAAAACACAATGAGTAAAACACAATGAGTAAAACATGATCAGTGTGTGTACCTGAATATCACCGATTCCCAACTCTCTCTCCACATCATAGCGCACTATAAAATCTCCCAGCATGCCATTGTTGGCGATCTTGACCTGCTGAACGATATTAGGGGTAAAAGTGATCTTGCAGAACGTCTCATTCTGTCGGACCACTGTGGAAGGGGGCAGACCCACGTTACCTGAGGAGAAGAGACATGTAGTTTAAGTAGAAAGGAGTGTAAGTAGTAGCACATGTGAGTGTACATACTGTAGTATTAGTGAGGCATGATTAAACTGTGTTTAAGCAGAACTTGACAGATGCACAGCTGGAATGAAACCTTTTGCACTGGATTCAGACTTGGACATTATTGTCAGTATTTGGGTGGGGACAGTCCCATAAGAGAAAGTTCCAGGATGACAGATCTTGCATTTAAGTATGGTGGAAGTTGATGTCAACACAATATGAGGCAATGGATTATTGTGCCAGGCAAGCTGAAATTAGGTCAGCGTGTGTTGCAGCATTGTGTCATTTACTTGAGAAGGACACCTTTTTTAAGAATATTTTATAAACACGATCGTATTACCTCAAAGACAGAAATTACTTTGGGCTTTTTAGCCCAACAGGCAGCATGCATTATAATCAGTAAAAAGTTTCAACAAACTGTGTGACAAGTACACAGTTCATTATATTATAATCATGCTAAAACTTCTCTAACAGTCTTATTAAATGGGCCGAATAATTAGAATAAATAATTGGGATAGCTATTAAAGGGCATCATGGAAACTAGAATGAAATATTTACTTTAAATCAAAAGTGATGTGATTTCTTTAAGAATATTTTGTCATATATTTGGCTTGCCAGGTAGTAGATATACCTGATCAAATCTGTGTTTAATACATCTTTTGTTAATAATATCCACAGTAAACAATTTTTAAGCCATGCATTATAGTCTGTTAACAGTAAGTTTTGATTGCTAAGCAACATGACCAGCAAAGACTGCATTCTATTGCATTCTAAGGTATTCTATAGACAGAATAATGGATAAAATGGAAACCTGGTGCATTCACATAGAATTCAATGACTGTGATGTGGTCACAGTTGTGTGTATGCAGCCATGGGTGTGTTTATGCAGTCACAGGTGTGTATGCAGTAATAGGTGTGTGTATGCAGTCAGAGGTGTGTGTATGCAGTCACAGGTGTGTGTATGCAGCCACGGGTGTGTTTATGCAGTCACAGGTGTGTGTATGCAGTCGCAGGTGTGTGTATGCAGCCACATGTGTGTGTATATGCAGTCACAAACGTGTGTACGCAGCCACAGGTGTGTGTATGCAGCCACGGGTGTGTGTATGCAGTCACAGGTATGTGTATGCAGTAATAGGTGTGTGTATGCAGCCACAGGTGTGTGTATGCAGTCACAGGTATGTGTATGCAGTAATAGGTGTGTGTATGCAGCCACAGGTGTGTGTATGCAGTCACAGGTGTGTGTATGCAGTCACAGGTGTGTGTATGCAGTCACAAGTGTGCGTGTGTCTTTAAGGTGGCTTAGCTAATCAGATTTTAGAAGCAATCCCATCCATTTTATATTAGACACTAAACCCAGCTAACTGAGAATAACACTTTAGAGAGAAATACCATCTGTCTTGCTGTTGTTCCTAGAGCCAGATGTTTTGCTTCTGCGCAAAGGGAGAACCTCCAGGTACTTGATGCGAGAGTGTTCGACGATGGTAATGGCCACACTGAGCTTGCTGACTAGCTGCATGGGTCTAACACTTGTCACATGCTGGTAATAACCCAGCCGTCTCTGCAGCAGCTCCTCATACGTCAGAAGAAAGATGGCACGGTTTCGCCCAGGGATTTTTACAGACATGCGAAACAGCTCCATCTCACCCTCACTAAGAAAAAAAAGAGCGAGACAGATGGAAATGGAAAGAAGGATAGACCATTAGATCAGCAGATGATTCAGTAACTGGGCTGGAACTGGCATGTTCAAACAGAGTTTTTATTCTAGAGTTGGAAAATGCATCAAATGTCTATGCATCTTTCTCCAGTATTACAGTTCACTCTCACATTACCATGGCTGTACTTACCACAGTGACCACATGTAAACATCCTATCTAAATTTGCATGTTTTACTTCTGATATATCACAACAACTTGTCAACTACAATTTATTACTTTTATTAAAGAACAAGAAGTTGTATGTTTTTAATCCATTTATAGTTATATTTATTATTATGGAATATCACACTAACTTCACACTTATACTCCACAGATACTTCAGTATCTCAGTATCATAACAAGCAGAATTTATCTGTTTTATTAACTTCAAGGGAGAGAGAAAGAGAGAGAGAGAGATGGGCTAAGGAAGGATTGTTTATTACTGCTATAACATACTGTAAGTAATTACTAGAAATAAATTTCTTACAAACCACACCATTAATACATTTTAGGGACATGATGTTATAAGACAGCAGTTAACTGTGGCGTTAACAATAACTCAACATAAGGAGCTGCATCACAGAACCTATTTGTGATTTATTTTCCTATAATAGTATGTTAGGTCATGATTCATTTCTTTATTACTTCAGCTAAACCTTTAAACCAATCAGAATCAAGAATTCAATTGTGTTGTGGTAAATAATAAATAATAATAACAATCTCTCTACTCACCTGCTACTGGGATTTTAGTACCATTTAGAGTAATTGTCTGTCAGTGGCTTTCTTCAATGATACGGTTATTCAATGGTACACAAAATAGTTTTCATTTTATGAATTGTTTTAGTTCCATTTCGAACTGCCACTGTAAATATTCTGCCTTCAGAAGTCCCTACAAAGACAAGGATGAGTGAGTTTGGTGTGGAAGAACCTTGCACAGAGTCCTGACCTCAACCTGACAGAACACCTTTGGGATGAATTAGAGCAGAGACTCGAGCCAGACCTTCTCGTCCAACATCAGTGTCTGACCTCACAAATGCACTTCTAGAGGAATGGTCAAAAAAATTCCCTAAACCTCCTTAACTTTGAGAAAAGCCTTTCCAGAAGAGTTGATAGCTACAAAGGGCGGGTCAGCTCCATATTAAATTTATGTGCATGTAAAGGCAGACGTCCCAGTTTTGGCCTGGCTCTCAGTCTCCGCTCTAATTCATCCCAAAGGTGTTCTATCAGGTTGAGGCCAGTCAAGTTCCTTCACACCAAACTCGCTCATCCTGGTGTGCAGTCATGTTGGAACAGGAAGGGGTCATCCCCAAACTGTTCCCACAAAGTTGGGAGCATGAAATTATCCAAAATGTCTTAAGCATTAAGAGTTCCTTTCACTGGAACTAAAGGGCAAAGCCCAACCCCTGGAAAACAACACCTGAATTCAATGATTTGGAGGGGTGTCCCAAAACTTTTGGCAATACAGTGCATTTTCAATAATTAATAATAGTGGAGAGAGACATCATATTAAAAGGTGTATAAAGGGTTAACACACACTGTGCACACATAATACTTACCTGTGCTCTGCTGAGTCCTTGTTCTTCGGCATGCCATTGTTCTCCTTCCTGTCCTTTTTCAGTTTCTTTTCCTTTGCCTTGATCTGGCTAGGGAAGACTCTCCCTCCCACAATCCTGTGGTCAAACAAATCAGCTTACTATAAACTCGTAGTCATGACAACAACCATTTTTTCTGCAAACAAGTATAGCCCCCCGTAGTGTTTGTAAATGTGCTTGTGTTTGTGATGTTTATGCTAATCTAAACTGTCACAGGCCCTGTGTTAACCTTTCTTATAAAATAATTCCAAAATAGCTTATTTAGTCATGGAAGAAAAAAAGGATCAACAAAAATGATCCAGAGAACGGGGTTTTACAGATACTGACTGCTGTGTGAGATATAATCTTGCCATCGTTTCGATTGATTGTACCATTCTGTATTAGACATATTAGGTTCTGCATGGTTTCAAAGTGGAACCAAGAATTTGTGTTATGAAAATACGTCATAGTAAAATCTGTCAATTTTTTCCTGTAAATGAAAATGAGCAAAGCACAGTGCATGCTAAGAAATGTATGGGTGTGCTCCATGTATCCATGGCTCTGCTTATGATTATCTTGGAATAATTCGGTAAAGGAAGCATGTGCACCCTTCATCCTTCCAGACTAATGACTTACAGTTTTGAAGGATCTCTTTCACTGCTGGATGAACAACGTGTTTACTCTAGCTGAATGAAAACCTACACTGCATCATAGTTAATGAATCCTATCCAAAATAAGAAAGCAGATGCACAGGAATAATATAAACATATAAGAACAGTTTCAGCCCGCTTCCTTTAGCTCACATTGTAAAGTTGGTGATGTAGGCAGCTGCTGGGACGTGAAACATGAAAACTGCCTCAGATGCTGCGCTGTGTCTGTTTAACATGGTGCAGGACACGGCAGTGAAAGCATAGCGGGAGATGATGGTGGTCAACACAGAGAACTCCTGTATGTGCGGCTTAGTTTCCTAAAAGGAAGGAACGACATATATTTAATTACATCAGGTTACATAATGATCTATAATTCCAGTAGTAAGCAAACCTGGCTGTGAAACTCTACCCAAGTATCTCTCTCATACAGGAAATCAGTTTTCTGATCGATTAGAGCTGGTATTTTCTGCGTAAAAGCTTAGGTCCTCTATGTGCATAAAAATTCCAAGTGACTCCACATGGGATAAATACATACATAAGGCTGCAGAATACATTTGTTCATAATCTGTCAAACCATAGCCCTTCAAAAGGGGATGTATTTCCATTTTTTTTTTTAAATCAAACATTCATTCATAAATTTATTCACTCATTCATCTTTATCCTGGTCAGGATCACAAGGGATCTGGACCTTTTCCTGAGAACAAGGTGGGAAAATACCACAGATGAGCTACAAGGCATATTATTAGCAGTAAGAGTGATAATCATAGTAGTTGAAGTAGAAGTGGTGGAAGTAGCTGAGGTGGTAGTAGTAGTTATATTAGCACTTATTTAATATATTTTAACAAAATCTAGTTTGTTGGTTGGTTTTAACCTGTTTGTTTTCTTTTTATTGCTGTACTAACCATATTAACAAGGTTTAACGCATGAGGAAATGTTTTTGACTAAGTCTCTCTGTAAAGAAATCTGCTAAATCCTGTAAATGTAAATATATTATAATTAGTAGTAGTACTGCAAGTACGAAGATCACTATTAACTACAGCTTTACTTGTTATGGCCAGTATAAAACATAAGCAGAAGTATTTTTTTTAAATGATTAAGTGAAACCTAAAAACTATTTATAAAAAACTAGGAGAACTGATGTTAATAAGACTTGTGATGTCCACTACCTGTTTAGTGCACTTAAATTCACAGCATAGATTACCAGGCTCCTTGCTGGATGTGCACTACTGTATGTGGTCAGAAGTATGTGGACACCTGACCATCATACCTATCTGTGGTTCCTTTTCAAACTGTTACCACAAAAATGGAGTACATAATGCCTTTCCATTACAATTTCCCTTCAGTGGAATTAACAGACACTAACCGTCCAGCATTAGACAGGCATTGCCCGAAGACATAGTTTGCCAATGTAGTGTAAGAACTCGAGTGTCCTTCACAGAGATCTGACAAAAGAACACCCGCTCCACTGAACACCTCTGAGTTGTGCACCAGATCTCCTCACCCATCATAATCAGTATCTGATCTCACTAATGATCTTGTAGCTGAATGAACACCATGCTCCAAGATCTATAAAATGAGTAGAGGTTTTTATTATAGCAGAAAGGTGGGGAAAATCCCATATTAATGTCTGGGGTTCTGGAAAGGAACACATCTGATCGTCAAGATGACTGAACTTTTATAGGAAGTTGAGAGACGTGATTCAGCCATGCATTCCCAATATTTCGTAGAACTATGCACCGTTTTGTGACTGCTCTTACTGTAGTGCGGTGATATGCTTAAATAATATAGACTATGATAAGGAAGACAATACACCAGCCGTGCGTAAATACGCGCACACCAACTCTTACCTTTCTTAAAAAGGTTTTCACCTGCCGAGGGACTCTGCGCGGTGCCTGGGATAAGAAACACAAACACAATGATGAGACAATATCATTTTCTTTTATTATTATTTAAAGAAAAATCACACAAACAAACTCACCGTGCCCAAGTCTAACTCTGCAATCAGGTCATCCTCAAGCTCGACATCCTCGGATAGATCAGCTTCATACTCGTTTTCAGCAAAAGCTGCGTGGTTACAGCACAAAGCGATAAGCGGTACGAGGAGCAACATTTTAGTTTAAGACGTGTGGAGATAGAGCAAAACGCATGCTGCTGTATAATCCAGAGCAGAAGAGTGTGCGTAATCGTTTCCCACCCAGACTATACTCGACCATGGTGAACACGCGCGCGCGCGCACACACACACACAGACACACACATATACACACACACACACACCCGCTGACTGACAGAGCCCATCATTGTAGGCGTGCCTTAAAAGCCCTGCGAAATAGTGATGTCTGCGCCCAGTATCATTATAACAAAAAAATCATTTTAAATAGCTTTAATTCCTTCTATGATTTTAAGTCTTCCTTTCACCTTATTTGTATGTGCTTGTTAATGTGTTATGTCATGGGTGTAGCTAAGGGGTGGCCAGGGTGGCACTGCCACTCTAGTAACACTGTGTCAGGGTGGTACTTCCACCCCAGTAACGCTATGTGTAACACTGCTATGTTAATGATATATATAATTTTTTTGCAGGTTGCTAGGCGATCAAAATAATATTGCTTAACTGTGCGCCGTTTATGTACTCAGGCATGATTAGTGATTAGTATTTTGCATCACCTTTGGTAGCCATCCCAGTAAAATCACTGGATCTAGTCTAACCTAATCTGTCTACTATTTTGCATGGAGTACAAAACATAAATCTGGCACTACAGTGTACCACTGAAAGCAAGAGTGAGCACCATAAGTTAAGTATATTTATGTATTAAATATATATAACTTATGGAATCTGGACATTAAAATGTAAAGGAAATTGCTTCAGATACGTTGCACTTGGTAGCAAGGTCGAATGTGTTTCAGTTTCTTGTAACAGGCTCCTTTTTTGTCTTATAGATTGCAACTTGACAAAGGTGAATAAAATACTCCTTTCTGGGGCATGTTTGGTTGAAAACAATGAAACTAGGAAGGGTGTTTTCACATTCAAAGGAGTTTAATTTGAAACACTCGCTTCCACTGTTATTATTACTTCCATCTGGTGGCTGGTCGTGGTGAAACACTCCAGTGTAACACCGACCAAACATAACATTATGACCACCTGCCTAATATTGTGTTGGTCCCCCTTCTGCTGCCAAAACTGCCCTGACCCATCCTGCACTGTGTATTCTGACACCTTTCTATCAGAACCAGCATTGACCTCTTCAGCAATTTGAGCAACAGTAGCTCGTCTGTTGGATTGGATCACCATGACCAGCCTTCACTCCCCGTGTGCATCAGTGAGTCTTGACCACCCATTACCCTGTTGCTGGTTCACCACTGTTCCTTCCTTGGACCACTTTTGATAGATACTGACCACTGCAGACCGGGAACACCCCACAAGAGCTGCAGTTTTGGAGATGCTCTGATCCAGTCGTCTAGCCATCACAATTTGGCCCTTGTCAAACTCACTCAAATCCTTACAGGACAAAATGTTCACTTGCTGCCTAATATATCCCACCCACTAACAGGTGCCATGATGAGGAGATAATCAGTGTTATTCACTTCACCTCTCACTGCTCATAATGTTATGGCTGATCATCCACTAGCATAGTGGAACAGGTTTTCTTCTGTGATCACCCCTTTGTATTTTTATACCTTTTCCCTAAATCCTGTCTAGTTTCACAGTAATGAAAAACTATGATGCATGATGCTACCACCACCATGCCACATTGTGTGATGATCAGTGTTGGATTTTTGCCACAAACAGTATTTTATTTTTATCAGACTAGGAAATCTCTTTCCACATTTTTTTGCTCCTACAGACTTAATAAGGATTACATGTGGATTTCTTTTCCAACACTGGTTAATACAACACACACATTAACACACACACACACACTTTCATCATGTGGACACAGGTTTTTTGTGTATTTGAAGCTGTGCAGTTTGCTACTGGGGAAAACTCTGGTGAGCCTTGATGCTTTATTGCCATCTACTGGTGACGGGTCATTGCTCATTTGACACATGGTGGACCAAATGACATGTTCAAGATTTGGCTGTATTTTAAAATAATGAATCATTATTAAATTTTTAAATAATTACTCCAAATGCTAATTCAACAATTTACAGAATGCCACAGAAAGTGAGTGTATGTATATGTGTGTCCTGTCATGTGCATGTGTCCCATATTCCAGGTGAATTCTCCTGCCTTGTGCTCAGTGTTCCCAGGCTCTGGGTCCATTGTGAGTCTGACCAGAATGTGCCTACTAAAGATGAATAAATGAATACTGGGCAATAGTAATCTAAATAACTCTAAGGTGGTTGTATTTTCATATAATGTATTCTGACCAAAGGTACTGGCACACATAGGCTGTTGGCCCTTTGATTTCTGCAGTGAATAAAGTAAACATGAAAATGTGCAGAATCTGGAGATTTGGGGGAAATTATCATGTTTATAAATGATCATAATTTCTAAACTTTCTGATCTTATATTACTAGGATATTATTATTTTTTATTATCTTTTAGGAAATGATTATTAGTTTATTATTAGTAGATTATTTAAAATGCTATTTTATCAAGTTTTTTTTGCATTAACCCTGATGATCCAGCATTTGCCTGTCAGTAAATTCAAATTGGTTGGAATGTCTGAATTACTGGCATTAGTTACTTCTGAAAGCTTAGCTTGATCATTTAGACCAGAGATCTTATCAGGCAATGTGACAGGATAGCAACAGGACCTTTGTTTATTAGCTTATCTACTAAAGATAAAACATTATGCCCTGTGTTAAGTCTTAAACTGACGTAACAACAAACCCCTCTGAGAATTGAGAAAGACTATGGTTTGCTTTTAAATACACAAACACAAGATGGCTGCTATGAGCATCCTGCAATCAGCACATTGATGGTACATGTCCATATGCGCATAATAAAATCCCCAGTCCCCAGGAATATGATTGATTGTGATTGACGTCAGCCTATGATGAAATGGTTCTGTACTGATGGGAGTGGTTTCTTTTACAGTGACTCCGCCCCCATCCATAGGACATGAGGTCTTAGTGAATGGTTTGATGAGCATGAAAATCTTTCAAATCATATGCTATGGCCTTCACACTCATCAGATCTCAAAAGAATACCTATTAATGAGCATTGTGTTACAACTCTGTCTCTCAGTTGAGCAAGAATGGTATTAATCCAGTCTTAAAACAAGTCCAGAGACTATTAAAAGCTATGTCTTTTTTATGTTCTGAATTTCTCACTCCCATTTGTTGTGAAGCTGTATGTTTTCTTCAAACGGTAACACATGATGGTAACACATGATAACACAAATGCTTCCACATCTTACACATATTCCTACATTATTTTGCACATTCTTTTGGAGATTAGTGTACTCATATCGCTTTACAAGTTGAATTTTGAAAACTACTATTTTTCAAAGCTATTCCTGGTAGAAGACTAAAACATTTAAGCAACTGTAAAACAACTATTTTAAAATATTTTCTGGCTTATTTATTTATTTATTTATTTATTTATTTATTTATTAATTACATTTATTACATATATCAACATCAATTAAAGAACTTATCAGTTGCAGCCATTCACGTCTCTGCAGCTGCACTATTTACACTACACAGGTCAAGTTTCAAAGGTTTCCCCTTCACTTAAAGAACTTTTTCTGTGTCATACGCAACCTGACAAATATTGATGAGGCTCAGAGGGCTGGAGCTTGCGGACTGATAATTTGCCTCGGAGTGTGTGAGAGTGTTTGTGTGTGAATCACTGGCCATTCTGCCTTTCGCTGGACAGATTTCTCTTCGGTTCGGCCACCATGAAACTCCCAGCCCTGCTGCTGGCTGCCCTGCTCTTCATACACAGCTCGGCGTTCGAGTTCATTATTGATGGAGAATGGGAAGATGAGGTGGTGAGTGAAAGCAAGAGGAACTTAGGGAATTGATGAATATGAGCTCTGTTTATGTAACAGACTTACATTTTTGTGTTTTCCTTCTTTCTCTAGTCAGATCATGATGATCATCTTAAAGAAAGTTCCAGATTCAGAGTAAGGTTTTTGTTGTTTTTGTCCTTCACTGCTTTAATATTACTGCCTGTAGAGTGACAGAAGTCGTTGTAGACATATAATGATTCAAAGTCTAAAGTATCTGCCCATCTAAAAGACAAGAAACATTCCCTGTTATTGATTGTATTATGGAGTTGCTGAGGAGACACAGTGGTTATAGTTTAATAAGGCGTGGTCATGAATTAATATACTGAGCCCTCAATATTTACAGGTCACAAAAAAGTTCCTCAAAGCCACAACTTATGGTGTTGTCACGAGATATCAAACTCCTGACCAGAAACTATGCAACCTAAGTTTAAGGAGCGTCATACCTGGCCTTTATTTTATTATTTTGCAGAAAAAAAGGTCACTTTGTGTGCTAATGGTATATCTATTTTACCAGGACACGGTATAATTATAAAAAGTTGTCACGAGTTTCACGAAATAGAGTTAACTCATGGCCAATTAAATCCTATTACATACAGTACATTATCTTGTGGCCTCAGTATATACAACCTCGACAAGATATTTTAAGCTATCACCTCAGCACCTCCGTCCTGTATCATTATATGATCCTGAATATCACTGAATGCTTTCAGTCTTAAGTCCAAAAGTGTGTGTGTGTGTGCTCACTACTAATAACTATTTTTATTCTATCAGTTATCATTAAAAAGAATCAGTGTCATTTTGTCAGATTTTTTCAACACAATAATTGTATTAATTATCTTAACAAGATTAACAAGATACTGTTGATTAATATTGTGATTAAAGTCTGAAAGATTGCATTTTTTGTTGATGTGTGAAGCATAAAATAAAGTACAGAAGGGTCAGTATTGGTCTTAACAGTTAATAAATGAAACAAATGAACAGGATAAAATTTTGTTCTCCAGATTGGGTTGTTATTAAATACTACATTTTCTGAATATCACCCCGAGTATTTTGTTTTCGACAGCAGGTTTTAAAAAAACAGTTCTTGGTAATGCAGTCAGACTTTTGGACCCGCAGTTTGACAGCAGTGGTCAATACGTTAGTGTCCACAACACTGATGGAGAGCTGATCTTAGCTGTGAGCACTAGCTCAGTGAACTCATTATACAGTTTAAAATGTCACCAGTCTGTGCCTGCTTTCCTATTTGCAAAAAAAAAATATTTTATGAACTTTGGTGTCTTTTGCTTTATTTGTAGAGAAACATATTGACCAGTGAAGAGGAGGAGGACTTTGAGGTAGCCGTCATTTTGTCGTTTGACCTCTTTTCTATGAATCTGTCTGTACTAATGCACTAATCGATAGCTGTGTTTGCAGAGCTCTGAGCATCACAGCGGTTATTGACTTCTGCTCTGTATCTTTGGAAAGATAACATTTTGAACCAGAACCACTTCTTAGCTTCAATTTAATTGAAATGGTGTGAAATGTGTAACAAAAGAATGATTCATTATTGGGTTTGATGTGATGTATTTTTAATAATGCCTACACTGATCAATTAGATTTTGTCAGTTGCATAAAGCATGTCGAAGCACTGACGTTAAACTCATGACCTGCCATTTTGTGCAGAGGGTGAGCATGTATACTGGATAATGTTATCTTGGCAAGAAAGGATATTATTAGACAAGTATGTCTATTTCTGAGACATATTTACTTATATTAAATTTTAAATTGTCTTATTTATTAGCAGATAATTTAGCTTTATTTCTAGACATAATTGCTTGAAATAAGCAACATTATCTACGAATAAGTAAACTAAAGTTTCTACATTTAAAACAATTGTTTTGCGAAGATATTTTTTTGTGCAGAATGAGTCTATGACTTGTGATATATTTTATGTCTATTACACTCAAATTCTTAAATGCCATAAATATAAACCTATGTAATTTCTTGACTGTTTTTATATACTCTGTGTGTCTCTGATGCTTTGTAGGCTGTTCGTGGAGATGATATCACTGTTAAGAGCTATAAGGTTGAGAGCAGGATCACATCACGGTTTGCGTACACCACTGTTAGAAGCTCGGTGGTGAACACAGGCCCCAATGCACAGAGTATCGGCTTCAATGTGCAGATCCCCAAACGAGCCTTTATCAACAACTTCACCATGTAAAATTACACACACACACACACACACACACACACAAAATCATATTGTGTAGCTGAGTGTGCTTGATAGACAGAGAGAGATTTTCTATCCTTAATCTAAATGGCTGAAGGTATTCTTGATAGTGCTGTTAAATTGTTTTATTGGTTTGTGCATCAAAGGAATAAAACATGGATGCTGTGATAGAAAGATTCTCACTGACAGTGTGATATGATGTCTGTAGGGTGAGCTATGAGTGTGTTATTCCTTACAGATAGATAGATAAAAATACTAAATACCACAGCATCTGCCATTTATTTATTTATTTATTTATTTATTTATTTATTTATTTATTTATTTATTTATTTATTTATTTAGTAAAGTACAAATCAGGCCATATTTAAAAAAAAACTCTATTTATAGTTACATTTAGTATAAAAACAGTTTAGTTTATCTTATTACTTCAGTTACAGCTGATGTTGTTCCCTGACTTTCTCTTAAATTTACAAAGAAACCACCAAGAATAAAATCCTTGTCATTTCCTGTGGTGGAAAAGGAAGGGAATAGCTTTACATGTCCTTACAAACTACTTCACAACATCAACTGCTCTATCAATTATATATATTTTAATCTATATAGTTTCAAATATTTGTAATTATTATTATGTTTATATTATTTGGAGCATTGTCTGCCTGAATGAGTTGTTGCTATTGAAACTATAAAATCTTGTGACCAGTCAGATATGAAACTTCAACAGCTCTGTGGAATAATTCATTTTCTTTAACTCCTGTGACCCTTGGGCAAGTCTAATCTTATATTCCTCATTCTCGTAATTACATCCTTTTCCTATTATCCTCACTGCAACTACTGAATAATTCAGTAGACACCTTATCATACGCTTTAATATGAATAACTAATGAGCTGTGAGATTAATCGATTAAGAATTTAAATACATCTGATTTACATCTGTCTTGTCTCATATTATTATATTATTACATTTTATATTTAAGTAATCCTAAGATGATGAAACTGTTAAATAGTTTTGTTCTGCTGTACTGTATTTGTGGTCAGGAACGTCAACGGGATCACGTTTGTCGGCTCAGTCAAGGAGAAAACTGTTGCTCGTAACCTGTACGCTCAAGCCAAAGCCCGTGGCAAAGCTGCAGGCATAGTCAGGTATTACCCAGAATGCACCAGGGCTGAATGTCTTACATATCCCACCCAGATTCTTTTTCTTTCTATCTTTAATTAGTCTTAAATATATTTTTTCACTTTACCATACTGTCCAGCCTTCAGTCTACTCAAAAAATCTGTCTTTTACTCTGTCTACTTGGTCATCTGTCCATTCATCTATAAATTTCCGTTTTTTTTAAATATCTGTAGATTATAATCCATATATTCATCAGTTTATTCCTCTATCCATTTTGTCATCCATCTATCCATCCATCCATCCATCCACCTACCCATCCATACAGCCCTCCATCAACCCCACCCCACCCCCCACCCATCCATCCATCCATCCAACCGTCCATCCATCCATCCACCCATCTGTCCATTTACCCACACTGCCATTCACACATGCATATTTTACATACACCAAGAATTTTTTCTCCATCCTTCCATCATCATCATCATCATCATCACCATGATCATCATCATCTCTCTCTCTCTCTCTCTCTCTCTCTCTCTCTCTCTTAGGACTAACTCTCAGGCCATGGAGACTTTCAAAACAGAGGTCCATGTACCTGCGGGCAGTAAGGTGGAGTTTGAGCTGCACTATCAGGAGATGATGCAGAGGAAAATGGGTTCCTATACACACACTCTGCACATACAGCCAGGTCGCCTAGTGCCACACCTGCAGGTCCCACACACACACACACACACACACAGAAACAATGCATATTTCCATGATATCTATAAACAGTTTTGTAAATGGTGTTTTCTCAGGTGGATGTGTACATATTTGAGCCTAAAGGCATCAAGTTTGTGGAAGCACCGAATACACTGGGTGAGCATTTTAAAGACCTGATTAAGATTACACACACAAAAGAGAAAGCCCATGTGGTGTTCAAACCTAGCCTGCAGCAACAACGCAAGTGTAGCAATTGTACGGACAGCGCTGTGGACGGCGTGTTTACTGTCCTGTACGACGTGGAGAGGGAAAACAATGCAGGAGAACTGCTGGTAAGGACAAACTCATGTCTTTATAAGCATTCTCTCTTAAACAATGCATTAAAATAGCTTACAGATTTTTATACATACACCTGTTTCTATCTATCTATCTATCTATCTATCTATCTATCTATCTATCTATCTATATATATATATATATATATATATATATATATATATATATATAACTTTACATCAAAATGGACTGACTTTTTTAAGATTATATTGAAGTTTTGCAATAAAATGTTGACTTATTATTATTATTATTATTATTATTATTATTATTATTATTATTATTATTATGTTAAAAATGTAAACAAACAAAAGAAATATATATATCATCCCATGGCTCTGTATTCCCTGTCACAGGTGTCTGATGGACATTTTATTAATTTCTTTGCGCCGTCCGAACTCTCTCCTCTGTCCAAAAACATTGTGTTTGTAATCGATGTGAGCGGCAGCATGTGGGGACTGAAGATGAAGCAGGTGAGATCTCTGGGTTCAAAACACATTGTGACCTTTGATACGTTGGTCAGGGATTGTGACAGAATGTGATATTGGAGCCTCCTAGGGGTTGGAGTGCAAACTGAATTTGGTAGTAAGGCCATCTTGTGGACAGATAAAAGAGTCTGGGAAAAATTTTTTATTTTACCAAAATCAGAGATTAATTTAATGTATAGAATCTAAGGCAAGCCCAGCACATGCAAAACTTTAACAATATTTTATTACACAGAAATTAGATATATTATTATAATGACTGATATGTGTAATTATTAAGGAATAATTATTTACCACATGCTTAGCAGCTCCTAAATCCTGAGTGCTTTCTCTTAAGGCTGACAGTTAACTAGACATGGTGATAGTATCATAAGCTGGAAATATTTACATTCATTATAAATCTTTAAATGCTATGATCAGGACATGCTCAGAAAGATCAGGCTTGGATACTAACACGAGTCAGTGAATCTACATGCTGTTAAAACCACAATATCTTGTGTCACATGTTTTCTGTTTAATTGGTCTCTTCTTATGTTTAGTTAATCTTTGTCTATTTTTTTACCATTAACTTTTTACACTTACTTGTTTTTTTGTGAAATTTCTCACAGACAGTGGAGGCCATGAAAACTATCCTGGAAAGCCTGACTATGGATGACTCTTTTAGCATCATTGACTTTAATCACAACGTCCGTTGCTGGAGTGAGGACCTCGTCCCAGGAACCTCTCTGCAGGTGGAAGAAGCCAAGAAATATATCCAGGACATCAAACCGAACGGAGGTGAGAGAGTGAGAGTGAAAGCTGTCATCGCTTATCATTAAAATATTCTGAGCATGCTTCTTTTTCCTCTGTGAAGTCAAAAAAGTATCGCAAGTTAATAAATATTTCTTTATTTCACCTTGTCCCCAGGCACCAACATCAACGAGGCTCTGCTGAAAGCGGTGCAGATGCTCATGAAGGCACAAAATCAGGGCTTAATCGATCAGCGCTCTGTTTCTATGATCATCCTGGTGTCTGATGGTGACCCCACAGTGGGTGAGGATTCTTCACACAATCGACATACCCCTACACACACCCAACAGACACATTTAACAGCTTTACAAGTCCACCTGTAGTGAATTGTCTCCATCTGTCTACTCTCTTCCCTCACTCTCTACCTGTCCCATTCCATGCACTGTAGGAGAGATAAAGCTTAGCACCATTCAGAAGAACATAAAACGAGTCATGCGTCCAGATTTCTCTCTCTTCACTCTCGGCATCGGCTTTGACGTGGATTTCGACTTCCTGGAACGCATTGCCATGGAAAACAGGGGCATGGCACAGAGGATCTATGCTAACCACGATGCTTCAGAGCAGCTGAAGGTAACATGATCCACTATCCTTTTTATGCATTTTTGTTCTTCTGCATAAGTGAGCATGTTATATATCCGTATCTCTGTTATCACCATTTTCGTAAGTTTTTACATTGACTTACACTACCGCTCAAAAGTTTGGGATATCACTTGCATATTTCAGCTTGATTTTGATGGAAGACTCCATCAGCCAATCCATCTTGTAGGAGATGCTCCAGGAAGCATGGGGTGAAATATTATCAGATTATCTTGAAAAAATTGACAGCTAGAATGCCCAGGCTGTAATTGCTGTAAAAGGTGGTTTTTTTTGATGAAGGCAAAGTTTGAAGAAAACATTCATCATTTCCATCAAAATGATTATTTCTAACTCTGACATGTCAGCATGTCCTGTTATTTTGCTATATTTTCTACTCAGACTAATTTTGTGTATGTTTCCTTGGAAAACGATAAACTGTTTGAGCGATCCAAAACTTTTGAGCGGTATTGTACATTACAGCTACAGTAGTCGCTCTAGTTCTTCATCAGTCTTTCTTTTATTTCTCTCTCTTGAAGTTAATAAAACAAAATAAATGCAAATTGTTGTGCTGCAAGAAACCGGAATGCACAAACTCTTCTATCCTGAACACTCTTTCATGGTGGAAGACCTACTATCTGTTACTAAGCACTCACACAACCAAGACACATTTATCATCATAACAGTGATTACACATTTTTCTTTATTACACAGCAACACATTTGTTAATCTGTTTATTATTAGCCCACATTTATGGTCTCTGTCAAATCCCTGTGTATGTGCTGTTAATATAGGATTAGAACTAAGACATTAATATAACCCTTACTTTATATTACAGCTAGAACTGATGTCATGGCCGTGTGATTAATAAAGCCGCTCCTTCTGATTTGAGACTTTAGCCACACTGCGATCTAATTATATGTCTTGTCTGTAGACGTTCTACAGCCAGGTGTCATCCCCTCTCCTGAAGAGGATTACTATCCAGTTCCCTGAGGACTCTGTGATGGATGTCACTCAGAATCAGTTTGACAAGTTCTTCAAAGGCTCAGAGCTGGTTGTTGCTGGCAAACTCAAGCCCAGTGCGTCACCTACATTGCAGAGCTTCATCACTGCCTCCGCTGTGAGCCACCGTTCTCTCATAACTAATATTTAAGCACAAGAGACCTGTTGTATAATATTCTCAAACAGGATGATGTTAAATTCCATGTAACACTGAAGATTGTGGAATAATTAGTGTATGTGGTCAGAGAAACCGAGAATATTGTTTATAACATACTTGTTATGCTTGTGTTTATAACAGACTTGTTATGACTTATTATCTTGGTTCACATTTCCAGTAGGGTATATAGATGTAAAATTGAATGTTTTCTTGTCCTTTCAAGGCCAACATTGACTTAAACATTGAGACAGACGCAGACCTCCATGAACTTGACGCACTTCTCAGCCAAAATCAGCATTCGCTTGCTGGCTTCGCCCGTCAGATGTGGGCCTACATTACTGTCAATCAGCTGTTGGCAGAGCGGTGAGATGACAACAGTGTTAAACACTTATCATCATTTTTTCTTTTCTTTGGGAGACTATTTAGGCATTTGGAATTCTTCATCAGGCTAACTGTGTAGATTGATGCATATGCTGTCTTAAAGCCAGTATGTTCTTGAATAGCTTGGCTACAGTAACTAAATGAGACACTTTTTCTATAAGCGCTGCTGGGCAGTGCAGTTGTTGCCAGTAGTTATGTATTTTTATTTAAGACAATATGCATTATAAAACCATGTGTGAAAACTAATGTCTTGTCTTAATGAATGTAAACACTATATGTGTGGTACTACAGTGGTCCATATGATGCCCCCTTTATACTTAATGTTTCTGTGTGCAGCTCTGTGGCACCTACAGCGTCAAAGAAGAGGAAAATCACACAGCGGCTTATTGCCCTGTCTGTGGAGCATCAGTTTGTCACTCCTGTCACTTCTTTACTGGTAGAAAGTGAGGACGGACCTGAGAGACTGCTGGCCGACTCGCCCAGGGACCCGAGACATGGCTGCTGCCTTGGTGTTAATAATATTATTATTATTTATAATAACAATGATAATCAGCATCATTATTCTCATCATCGTTCAACAATGGCGATTAGTTTTACACACACTGTACAGTATATTTGTAATACTCTTTATCTCTATTTAACAATTTGCATATAAAACAGTACTTTTTAAGTTATATGTAATCTTGTGCCTTTGGTAAGTTATGGTTTGGGAAGTATGCATGTAAATTGTGTTCAATTTAGAATTCACTGTCCATTTTAACACAACATTCCAACCCTGTGCACCTCTGAGGAGACCTAAATAACTGATAGAAATCTTTACATTTTAGATACTGAGGTATTGGAATAGGTTGATGTAAATTTGGTACCAGATCTCCAGTAGGAAAGTAAAGGTTTTGGTTTTGAGAATGAGTGCCATTATGATCTGTAAATATTATAAAAGAACCATAGTTAGCTAGCAATCCTGCAAGAAACATGCAATTACTGCTTAAGACTCAGTCTACTACTGTATACTTAATAATGAACTCCTACTAACATACTTACTGAGTATTGAACTAGTATGTCCTTGTATTTAATAGGAATAGGATACACTATATTGCCAAAAGTTATAGGACGCCCCTTAGTTCCAGTAAAAGGAACTTTTAATGCTTCAGCATACCAAGACATTTTGGACAATTCCATGAATTTTATGCTGAAGCATTAAGAGTTCCTTTCACTGGAACTAAGTGGCCAAGCCCAACCCCTAAAAAACAACACCTGAATTCAATGATTTGGACTGGTGTCCCAAAACTTTTGTAAATGTTAATGAAGAACTACTCATTAGATGCTGCTTAGTTCCTGTGTAGTTACCTATTTGTTTTTGAACAGTATTGTAAAGTGTTGTCTGTATTTGTTGTGGAATTACATGGGTTGAAATAGGGGAATAAATTCCACAAGACACAAGGATTAAAAATACACAAGGAACAATAAAAGAAAAAATATATATTAATATTTTGAAAATGAATATATAAATGTATTTTAGTTTTAAGACTAGCTTATGATTTTTGTTTTATATGAGCAGTGTTATTTAGGATTTCTCTTTGTTCCTCTTTAGGCGTCCCTACTGTTCCTGTTAAACAAGTGCTTCTAGAGAGTCCACCTCCTACATTCATTCCTCAGTGGGCGATGCCTGGTGCAACACCAGGTCCGAGCCAGGCTAAAGGAGAGAAGCCTGCAGTCACTTCTGGTACGTTTACTTCATGATGACTCTATATAAGATCTATAGATCTTTGGTGCTCATAATCATGCTTATGTTTACCTACTGCAGTCGAGAACGACCCTCACTTCATTGTTCACCTGCCTAAAAACAACATGGACATCTGTTTCAACATCGACTCCAAGCCAGGACACATCCTCAACCTGGTGTCCGACCCTGGAACAGGTATCACTCTCAAACCTCTCTTTCAGTCAGATTAATATGCATCAGTTTTCTCCTGCCAGAATAGTTTGGAAGAAAAATATCATGCAGGAATCACTCTAACCTTGGTGTTGCTGATTATCCAAAACACATTTTATGCCTGAAGTTCACTTCTTTCAGGGTTGTACTGATGTTATGTGGCAAAGTAAAGGAATCTCAAAATCTTTTCTGCAAACTTTTCATGTACTTGCTTCAAAACACATACACAATGTACAGTGTAAAACTATAAAAAAGTTTGTATTTATAAATTACAAAGGCAAAACACTTCAGGTGATTACAGAGATTCTTTCTTTGTCAGCCTATTGCTCATATTCTTAGAAATAGAGTCGAACCTCTGCATACGAATTTAATTAGTTCTGGAAGCGAGTTTTTGTATTGTGAAACGAATTTTCCCATAAAAAATAATGTAAATGCAGATAATCCATTCCAGCCACCCAAAAATATTACCAATATGAAGCGTATATAAACTGTATGGCTGCTTACAAAGAACCAACCCCTCATGCCACTGAGATTGAGCTTAAACCTGTCAACAAAAAAACACCCTATAAATCACCTAGCTTTTGAGCGCATGCCAAAGGCAATGTTGGTATCGTGGGTTGACACATAAACAGAAGCAGCTTTCTCAGACTGAAAAACATTTGGAAAATTTGTAAACTCGCTTCGGTTGGCTTCGGATGGCTTTCCAGTGACACAAACAAGTTTTGAACGACTCCCAGATGTACTGTATGAGCAACTTACCCCGTGTTCGGTACGGTTCGGTTCGTTCGTATGTCGAAAATGCTTCGTATGCCGAAGCATTTTCGACAGAATTTCTTGCAAAATTTCAATTCTCAAGGTGAAAATAAAAGGGAAAGGACAGGCATTCATACGCCAAGGTTACATTGCTTTTCTTTTGGAGAATTCTCAGGAAGTTATTTTTATTAAATTAAATTTGACTTTGCCTTGTTAAATATTCATCAGATCTAGTCTTTGGATGGTGTTAAAATTAAAATGTTTAGTAGAGTAAAGTAAAGGTTTATAAAGGAATCTGACATGAATATCATAATACCTTTACTCTACTCTTGACATACAAACAAGCTTTACAGCAATAAGACATGGGTTAAACGTAATTGTTGTTAGGTTTAAGATAATGTTGTGTGTATAATGCATTGTATTACTACAGTTACTACTAAAGAAAAACAAACCTGAAAAATGGTTGACAACAAAACAAGATGGTTGTTTCCATCTATAGAGGCTTCTCATCAGTTCCAGCTTTACAGTACAATTCTATACTATACTATATTTTTAAGAAAGTTATTCTGATAGTCTAACGTAGTCTAAGATGGCATCTCGGTGTTCAGATGTGTTCTAAAACATGCTGCTAAGTCTGAAGATCTGAACATATATATTGTGTGAATATACTGGCATATAGCGGTATATATACTATATTGCCAAAGGTCATCTGCCTTTACATGTACATGAATGTATAACAGCTTCAACTCTTCTGATCAGGCTTTCCACAAGGTTTAGGAGTGTGTTTATGGGAATTTTTGACCATTCCTCTAGAAGTGCATTTGTGAGGTCCGGCACTGATGTTGGACGAGAAGGTCTCGATCGCAGTCTCTGCTCTAATTCATCCCAAAAGTGTGCTATCAGGTTGAGGTCAGGACTCTGTGAGGTTCCTCCACACCAAACTCACTCATCCATGTCTTTATAGACCTTCCTTTGTGCACTGGTGTGCAGTCATGTTGGAAGAGGAAGGGGTCATCCCCAAACTGTTCCCACAAAGTTGTGAGCATGAAATTGTCTAAAATGTCTTGGTATGCTGAAGCATTAAGAGTTCCTTTCACTGAAACTAAGGGGCCAAGCCCAACTCCTGAATTCAATGATTTGGAGGGGTGTCCCAAAACTTTTGGCAATATAGTGTATTATAAATACCTGCATTATAATTGGCTATTCTACCCTCAAAGTTCCAGTGTAAAACCAGAGAAGCAAATATCATTCACCAAAACATTTTTTGTTACAATTTTATATATCCCTTCATACAGGGATTGCAATCAATGGCCAGTTGGTAAGTGGCAAGAAAATGAAAAACAACAAACTGAACACATACTTTGGCACCATCTCCATCTACGCCAAAGCAGAGGGGTTGAACATTGTTGTGAGCACCAGCAGGATCGACCTGATAGATGGCAAAAACAATCATTCGTTTTCCTGGGGAGCCACAGCTAATCTCATCCTTAAGAGGTACTAGAATGTCCATTAAAAATCTATCTCAGAGTTTCCCTACTTTTGAGTTCTGCACATACTCTCTACACTGACCTCATTGAGTAAAACATGCATTCTGTTTCACGTCAGTGTGACAGTTTCCATCGTGAAGGAGAACAAGTTGACTGTGACAATTGATGGGAAAATCTCAGTGATGGTGCTGCTGCATCGCATATGGAAGAAACATCCATTTAACGTGGATTTTCTGGGATTCTACACACCCAGCACTAACCAGTACTCCTCCCAGGTCCACGGTCTGATCGGTGTGTATGAAGTTTTTTAAATATTTATTTTTTGAAGGGAAAAAAAAGGGGGGGGGAGTTAGGTTAAACTTCTGTATGTTCTGGATCACCAGCACAATATCCTTATGGGAACAAAATTTTCAGTGTGCTTGTTTACTAATAGCTGATAGGAAAGATCGCATAAAATTGTTGGTAAACTATGCGAGAGAGTGTGTTTTTGTGCGACAATAACTTTAGTGATGATTTTATGAATTGTAACTCAAAGGCTGTGGAAGATTTTGAGTCTACTTTACTGGAGTGTTTCTCACCTTGAGTAGAAAGCAGTAGCAGTATCATGAATAACTCTCACCCTCAGTAGCATACTGCATTGATAGAGATTCTTAAATAATAATAATAATAATAATAATAATAATAATACTTTGAGGTATTCCTAAGTAAAATAAAACAAATTAAATTAACTATTATTGTATGTTATTGTTTTTCTTAAATTACATTAAAAGCATAATAGCAAAAGCAATACCCAAGTGCAAATATGGACCTAAATTGCTATTTATGACCAGTATGATGGTTACATAGTGTTTCAGAAGCATTTATTCTTTTTACTGTGTTTAAATAAAAGACTAAATGTGTGGTAGTCCCAACACGAGAAAACATGCTCCCGTCACTGAGTATTATGAGAATGTAAGAATGAACCAGCCAACAAACAGCCTTTTCTTTAAAATCTGATTTTTAATATTACAATTATTTGATGACTATCTGATGAGTTCACACGAGAAAAGACAAAAAACCATGTAGCTGTGAACCACTTAACCCGACAATGCACTTTGATATGAAAAGAAGAGATTTTTAGCAAGGTCACTTTTGAACATGCCTCCCCCATGGACAAGTGTCTTTGATAAGCTGATGTTTGACTCTGTGTAAAACAGGGCAGTTTTCAAACGAGCCCAGCGTTAAGGTGTATGACCTGCATGAAGGAACAGACCCAGAGAAGAAACAGGCCACTATGGAAGTGAAGGGGAACAAGCTCACGGTCACCAGGTAGTACACACTACACTCTCTTCTTCTTTCGGCTTTTCCCTTCAGGGGTCGCCACAGCGAATCGTTTCTCTCCACCTATCCCTATCTTCTGCATCCTCAACACTTGCACCCACTATCTTCATATCCTCATTTATTACATCCATATACCTCCTCTTTGGCCTTCCTCTTTGCCTCCTGCCTGGCAGCTCCATGTCCAACATTCTCCTACCAATATACTCACTCTCCCTCCTCTGAACATGTCCAAACCATCTTAACCTGGCTTCTCTAACTTTGTCCCCCAAACGTCCAACATGAGCTGTCCCTCTGATGTACTCGTTCCTAATCCTGTCCAACCGTGTCACTCCCTCAACATCTTCAGCTCTGCTACTGACTCCTGTCTCTTCCTCAGTGACACTGTCTCTAAACCATACAGCATGGCCGGTCTCACCACTGTCTTGTACACCTTCCCCTTGATTCTCGCTGATATTTTTCTATCACACAGAACTCCCGACACCTTTCTCCACCCATTCCAACCTGCCTGCTTCTTTACCTCTTTCCCACACTCTCTATTACTCTGGACTGTCGACCCCAAGTACTTAAACGCCGGTACCTTCTTCACCTCTTCACCCTGTAATCTTAACACACTACACTCTCTACTAGACTGTAATGCAATGCCCCTGTCTCTACCTGTATCTTTAAATCTGAAGTAGACATGGCTTAGGTCTGAGAGGATGTCTTTTTAATACACATACAAACATTATAATATCAACCCTTCTACAGCAGAACTGTATGGAAACTAATCTCATCAATTAGATATTTTTTTAAATCTCGTTTACAAAGATATTGTTTTGGTTAAATCCTGCCTGTGATGTTTTCAAATGAATTCAGTTTCTATCTATTTCACAAAATATAAACTATTAGCCTAATTAAAACCATGACCCTGACCAGCATACTGCTAATGCAGGTGGATTATTTAGCTAATGTGACCCTCTACCAGAAAATACATTCACATACCAATAGGCAATGCTCTCACCGAATGACCGGATGTTAGATGTGTTTATCATTAATGAACAATAAGTAATTTTAAGTTATCTTAAGCAGCGGCAGCTCAAGTGGTTAACAGCTCTGGGTTGTTGATCGGAAGATCGGGGTTCAAGCCCCAGCACTGCCAAGCTGCCACTGTTGGGCAATTTAGCAAGGCCCTTAACCTGTTTTTGTGTGTTCAAGGTGTCCCCTGGTCTATTTTAGTGTCATTAAGTGTCCCCAGGTCTATTTTGAGGTCCTTAATGTGTCCCCATGTCTGTTTTTGAGTGCTCAAGGTGTCGCCAAGTCTATATTGGTCTCATTGAGGTGTCCCCTGGTATATTTTTTCTTTTGTCTTCTTCAAAATGAAATCCATCTGAATTAAGAATGAGTAAACTGCTGACTGAATACAAGTCCACTAAAATGACAGTATGGCAAATTTGAGAACTAATGTACGTTGGACTTCAGGTGTAAGTTCACTTCTGAATTTGGTTTATTTAAAACAATGCAAAAAACTCAAACATCTGTAAATATAATTGTTAGTTCTTGTTAACTATTACATTACATACCTCAACATCCTTGTTCAGGTTGATGTTCCTATGACCTTACCTCAGTGGTGGAATGAATTTCTAATCTTAAACCTGACATTTTAATAAAACTGCTCACAGTTTTATTACAATTATAATTTTTGAACACTTAACTAACCCATAAAGCATCTGCACTTACACTAGCTCTTACAAGTCTACTCTGTGCACCTTGCTCCTCAGCATCCTATTAACAATTCTCTATATTAGCAATACTTATAGTGTCCTCTGCATGATACATAATTTTGCTTGCATTTCCTTATTTGCAAGTTGTTTTAGATCAAAGGAACAAACATGTATCACCTCACTTAAGGGAAACTTACTGTATATATCTCTATATGTTTTACCCAGATTATAGAGTTCTGATCTGTTTTATTATGTAACATGTCGCCAGGGCAATACAGCTGATGCAATGCTCTTCTAAATGCACTCCTCTTGTGTGTGTTAAACAGGGGCAAGCAAAAGGACTACCGGTGGGACAGGAAGCAAGGCACGGATGTGTACTGCTGGTTCATCCATAATAGCGGGAAAGGCTTCATTGATGGCCATTACACCAGCTATATTGTCCCTAACCTGGACAGCTTCCTCCCCCCTGTCTGAGTGTGTGTGTGCGATAGTGTGTGTTAGCACAGGAAGACTGAACAGGGTCGGTACGAATCAGATATTTTAACAAGAGAAGTTGTAGAAGAAAGTGTATTTTTGAAATTGCCTTAAACAAGAGAACTGTATAGAAGAAACACAAAACTTGGCAGCAGTGAGAGGTGGTGCTTTACATACATACATACTAATTCCATGAGAAACAATCTAACAGTGTTCAGTGTACATTGGTCAGACGTCCTCTGTTTAAATCTCAATGGGAATCCATTCACATACAATCTGTCCTTATAATCAAGTACTCTTTAATTACAGACTATCCTGATATTACCTAATAAAATCAAAGAAAATTAAAACTTGCTGTTTAAGGCTGTTTTTCCCCCCCTCAAGTGGTTTCAGTACAGAGTTCCGTTTATGTTTCCAGTAAAGACAGCTACAGGAATGGGTGTGTGTGTGTGTGTCCCTGATAAATGCTCTGACACAGTAGAGGATTCAGGTAAAATGATTGAGACAAAGAATTATATGGAAAAAATAAATCACGCCTGCTTGGAGAAGTCTTCATATGGAATCCCCTCGACTATCTTCCCCTTCATAGCACCCTGTGGCATACACACAATGACAGTGCAAAGCGATTAGCTTACATCTGCATGTTAACATAGATTAAAGTTGTGATTTATAAATTTAATTTAATTGTAAAAATTGTAAAAAAAAAAACATTTTAGTTTCACACATTTTTCCACTTGAAGTCCAAATGAAGTCAGACGGCCAAGTTGTGAGATGTTCGCTTCTAAAGATTTTAGTCTGAAGCTGTGAGGTTCAAGTAGCTAATTAAGCAAAGTGTCAAGGTTCAAGTCTCAAAATGACACGTGAATATGTGGTTTCTGACATGGTGGGTTGACGATATGAATTCAGCACATATACCAATATTAATTTATCCACCGAGCCATGCATCAACTTCATAAAGTGCTTATCCTACACAGGGTCACAGGGAACCTGAAGTCTTTCCCAGGGGCTAAAAGGCTAATGGAACAGAACAGAATATTGAGCTGTCATGTGTATAAGGATTTCAGCTTAAGCTTTCTCCACCCACAGTGTTTACACCGATCAGCCATAACATTATGAGCACTGAGAGGTGAAGTGAATAACACTGATGATCTCCTCATCATGGCACCTGTTAGTGGGTGGGATATATTAGACAACAAGTGAACATTTTGTCCTCAAAGTTGATGTGTTAGAAGCAGGAAAAATGGACAAGCGTAAAGATTTGAGCGAGTTTGACAAGAGCCAGATAGTGATGGCTAGACGACTGGATAAGAGCATCTCCAAAACTGCAGCTCTTGTGGGGTGTTCCCGGTCTGCAGTGGTCAGTATCTATCAAAAGTATTCTTTACGTCCTGCTAGTCTAATACAGGCCCCACCTCACAACTTCCATGTTCGTTCCAGGTTCGTTAAAGAACCTGCTGCTAACATCTTGGTGCCAGATACCACAGCACACATTCAGGGATCTAGTGTCTCAACAGGTCAGGGCTGTTTTGGCAGCAAAAGGGGGACCAACACAATATTAGGCAGGTGGTCATAATGTTATGCCTGATTAGTGTATATAAGCTTTATGCTTCATTACACTACATTAGCCTCTTAGCAATATTTCGAAAAGGAAAGAAACAAACCTCACAGACGCATGCTGTCTTGGCTGATTGACTTCATTTGATTCAATGGAGGTGTGGACACATGTAAAACATAATGGGTCATTAACACTCTCAGAAAGCTTATACATTACCGAATCTATGGTTAGTTGAGCAGAGAAATTCTTTTCATCTATGCCTTCCAAGACGGCCTCCATACCCCGATACTGTCCATTCACAATCACAACTCGCTTACCTGAGAGCGAGAGAGAGAGAATACAGAGCAGATCATTAATCATGTTATACTGAATAAAGGCAGATGTTAAATAGCTTGTACTTTTGTTTATTCATTTTATCCGATGTGATTTAGTGGGCTGGAATCAAATCCAAGCACTAGCTTTTTTTCTAAAATTATGCAATGAAAACAGTTGTTGAAAGCAGCCTCAGATGTTTGGAGCTAGCTGTGAATGTGTGTTGTGTTACCCGGTGCTGGAATCACTGTCTCCAGGTGACTTTGGTCCAGTTTGAGTTTGTCTCCTGAATCGATCAGCTTTACTATAGCTGTGTATTTGTCCTGTATGTCCTGTAAACACACACAAACACACTTTTATCACAAACATTTGTTTATTTTATTAAAAAAAAAAGAAAAAAAAAAAAAGACACAAACAATTTTTGCTGACTGACCCTGATGACCGCTTTCTTCTTGTAATACTTCTCTCCCAGCCTCTTGGTGATAACCTTCACCACTATGTCTGGTCGAATCCAATTGTCTGACCTCACGGATTTCTTCTTTTTCTCCTCCATCTAGAAGGATTAGAATGACACAAAGTCTAGATTAGGGCTGTGTGCATCTCCTTCTTGGGCCATATAATGTGCATTGTGTATAAATTGTTGGTCTTGAATCTATAATGAACTCAGATGTTGAGCTAATTTATGAGTTGCTCAAGAGCTCCTTGTTACAAAACTCCAGCTGACTGTATAGGACTGTAAAAAGGACATTATTCATAATCACACTCTCCAATGTTTATGGTAATTCACACTGTCCGGCATTTATAATCATTTATAATCACACTCTCTGGTGTCACCTAAATGAGGATGGGTTCCCTTTTGAGTCAGGTTCCTCTCAAGGTCTCTTCCTCATTACCATCTAAGGGAGTTTTTCCTCCCCACAGTCGCCTCATGCTTGTTCATTAGGGATTATTACAAATAAAGTGAAATATAAATCTTGAACATTTTTTCATTATGTTAAAGCCAAAACAGAGCTGTTCTGATGCAAAATAATATAACTGAGGAGTCCAAAAAGGAGAAAACTACACCTACACTGGGACTGATGGGCACAAAGTAAAATAAATGTCATGTACAAAATAAAAGGTGTGTGAATTATAGTATATTGTGTATCGTATATTCTGTGAATTGTGTTGTCTTTTATTGGATCCAGCCCCAGATAAATTCCTGATTCGGATTCATGCTCCAATTATTTTAAATGTTATACTGAAAAGCAGTTAAAAGGCAGACAGGATAAAAATGAGTAGAAAATTGACTGAGAAAAGATCAGCTATCCTTTATAGCTATACCTCCATGATCTCATCGAGTGCAGATTTCTTTCTCTTCTCCTTGGAGTCAGCAGTGTGAGACGTGTCCTTTCTCTTAGCAGATGCTGCTATTTTAAGGGCATTTGAAGCCAGAGATGTGCTGCAGAACAGAGAGAGGAAGAAGGTAAAAAAACACGAGTGTAGTCATCCAAAACTTCTTGCATAAACACACATATTCGCATAAATTTATAAGAGGAGTAATGTTACTGTGACTGAATGAAACCTTGCTTTAGCTGGGCCTACAGAGGAGGAGGCACCGGCCAAGTTGAAGGCAACTTTCTCTTCCTCCTTCTCCCTCTTCAGCTCCGTAAACACAGGCTCCTCCTACTCAGACAACAAGCCAATGTAAGTTAAGACAAAGAGCGGTAAACATAACAACTCAGAGCAGCGCGCTCTCTCGCTCTCTCAAAAACACACCTCTGCCTCCTTGCCCTCTCTGCCTCGCCGCACTTGCTCTTCAATAAACTTAGCACTGCGCTCTTCATCATCCAGGTCCTGCTTCTTCTTCTTCTCCAGCTCTTCCTGTCTGCGGATTGTTTCCGGGTCACGGTCGATGTACTGAATGTACCAGCCTTTAGGAGTCTCATCCACTTTACACAAACCTACACACACAACCGCACAAATGAAATTAAATGAAACCTCATTAATGTAATTTAATCGGTCCTAGTCTTATAGGTATGAAGCTGAGGTCAGTGTTTACCTTCTCTCCCCAGCCACTTGGTGAAATCGGTTAGAGTCTCCCACTGAGTGGAGTTCATGTGAACGTGTTCCCGATGACTGATGTACTCATTATAGATGATGTTATTGTGAACTCGTTTTGTTCCTTCAGGAAGGAAAAACAGAGATATGGGCATTATATAATGAACAACTGCTATGAAGTGCAAAGACTATATTGTAGGAAAGGCAATTTCAAGTGTAATCAAACCAAAACGTCTTCTTAGCAGCTCCAAAAAGTCATTCTTGAACTCACTGTGATGAAGAAACACAGAGAAAATACACTGAGTACAAGTCTGAGATTTAAAGCTCTCCAATACCAACTGAGAAAGAAACCATACAATGGTGCTTTTTCCACTGGACGTGTTTCCATGACCAAATATTTGGTACCTCGTCTAAACTAGAAGCAACATGACCTGATGTTCCTCAGCTATCTTCACACATACAGCAGCTTTATCTCTGCAAGTCACCAGTAGGCATTGATACTACTGGTTGCCATAGCAATAAGGGTACAGGAGTAATAACGGGTAGAGGAGACAAATTCACATCATAGTTTTTTCAAGGAGAGAATTACTTCTTCTTAAATTTAGAAAACTATCTACAAGATTTCTAACTTTAAGAAGAAATTTACTTACTCTGAAAAGTAGTCCATAAACTGGCTGGGATTCTCCGAGGCCAGCAGTAACTGTCGCTGGTGAGACTCGGACATGCAGTGGCATTTAAACCCGTTCTATCACATAGAGAGAGGCAGAGAGAGAGAGAGAGAGAGAGAGAGCGAGAATGAGAGAGAGAGAATGAGAGACAGACAGAGAGAGAGACATACAGACAGAGAGACATACAGACAGAGAGTGAGACAGACAGAGAGTGAGACAGACAGAGAGTGAGACAGACAGAGAGAGAGAGAATGAGAGACAGACAGAGAGAGACAGAGAGAGACATACAGACAGACAGAGAGTGAGACAGACAGACAAAGAGTGAGACAGAGAGAGAGAGAGAGAGACAGACAGACAAACAGAGAGAGAGAGAGAGAGAGAGAGAGAGACAGACAGACAAACAGAGAGAGAGAGAGAGAGAGAGAGAGAGAGAGACTGTTTATTCTTTTTTCCCGCAATTCTACAGAATCATACATGAATGTATCTATAAAACACGTCTATAATCACCACAGTGACCACATGATGTGAAGTACAGAGTAATAGTCATCTTACTTCATCTCGACACTGTTTCTGACACATCTGACAGTACCATCGCAACTTTTGCAGGCCTTTCGCTTTAATCCGATTACTAATTGCCTTAGGACTTAGGAAATCCGCTTTCCCCATTTTCAAACGCAACAAAACCCCAAGTATAAAAGGAAACCCGTTTTAAATAACAATTTGCCCCAGCTTCTTCCAGTATTCACACGCTCTACTGTTTACACCGCGTATCCGTGTAGAACCGTGTGTGTGTACTACGTCGTTCTTTCTTGTGTACCTCTGATAACGCGAGAGTACCCGTCGAGTAACCCGTTTTAGTATCGCGAGATCACGATTCGCCGCCCCGGTTATTGTAATGCGCATGCGCAGTGCGGTGGATCTGACCTTCATTGCCAGTGAACATGTTCGCCAGGGCCAGCGCGGCGGTGTTCTACCCACAATGGTAATGAATTTTAATAGAATATTGTGTTAAACTTTTAAGCAATATGCTCGACAAGTTGGATTAATAATGTTTAAAAACGTGCAATATTCGTGACTGAGTGAAAAGCAGGTGAACAGTAGCAAGGGCGAGAGTTTCTGTAGGCCTCAGTAACCTCGAGTAGCAAAGCGGCTTTAGCTCCAGTGTATGAACTTCACAGCGGTTTGACGTGCTGCTAGCGGACATGCTAACTGGACTAGACTTAATATACATCTAATTGATATCTCTGACTTTGCACTGACTTGTGTGTAAGAAAATGTCTGCCTTTTGATTTGCACACTCTAAAAGAAGAGGTTTTGACTCGTTTGCACCTGGAACATGGCACTGAACAGGAGTCATATTTGATAACATTACCCTCATATATTCGCTTCAGCAGAAAAGCAGAAATAATCATAACTTATGTTGTGTTGCCAAGTAGGAGCTTTAATTTCACCCTGACTGCTTGCTAATAAGCTGATTTTATTTCTGTTACAGTGGGCAGGTCAGGACCATGGCTACCTTGAAGGACAGTAAGTAACATTCATATACCTTATACCTCACACATGTTTATGGAATTGAATAGTTGAGAGAGTTAAATATGTAGTACATTAATGGCCCTGTAAGTGACCGTATGAATGTTTTGATTCTCAGTCACCATTCGGTTGAAGTCCGTCAAGAACATCCAGAAGATCACCAAGTCCATGAAGATGGTGGCCGCCGCCAAGTACGCCAGAGCTGAGAAGGCCTTGAAGCCGGCTCGTGTTTACGGCACTGGAGCACTCTGTGAGTTTTGGCTAAGTACTAAGATAAGAGATTTATTTAACATCCAAAATTCTGACCCATAGATAATGGGAATATGGTCTTAAGCCTCAATTTATGTTATTTAGGATTATCAATGGTGAAGTGAATTGTGAATGATTTACAGGACTGTATCCCATGTATTTCAGTACAATATTTGAAGACGGTTCATGTTTGTTTGTCCTTTGTCTTTAGCGCTGTATGAGAAGGCTGACATCAAGGCTCCAGAGGATAAGAACAAGCACCTGATTATCGGAGTGTCCTCCGATCGTGGCTTGTGTGGTGCGATCCACTCCAGCGTGGCCAAAACGATGAAGAATGAAATCGCCAAACTCACTGGTACTGGCAAAGAGGTCATGGTGGTTAATGTCGGAGACAAGCTTAGAGGCCTGCTCTATAGGTATGCTTCTTATTTTTTCTTTGTACAAATAAAGTAACAAGTGATGTTTTTATAATAATGACAAAGATGACAACTTTAGCTGCAAACCAGGGTTTCCCGGGTCCTTAAAAAGTCTAAACTCCAATCATATGGATTTTAGGCTTTAAAATACCTTAAATATGATTTGTTTTTGGGGAACATTTGTATTGGTCATGCTTTAGAAAAACTACAAAATGGAACCAACAACCACTCACACAAACTGCATTTCAGACAAAATTGATCAGAGCATGCCCAGGGAAAGTGTTGCACTGTGGTGTGTTGGCTAACTTGGTGCCTCTCATCAAAAAAGAAGTATTTCTAGAAGTAGTGAAATAAAATAGTTTCTGTTAATGATTCATTCATTCAATGTGGGTAAGTGCAAATACAACAAGAGCTGGCTAAAAAAGCTGCATTTATTGCTTGCTCAAAAATAAGGAATTTGAAGCCCACTGCCCAAAAGCCAAAATTAGGAACTTTGGGTATAAAGACATTAGAGAGTAGGAAGTCAGAAAAACAGTCACTGTAGAAAACCAACAGCAAACACCTGCCATCATCTAATATTGTTCCATATGTCTATTATTTGATTATGTTTAAACCAAACTGTTAAACAGTGTCATACAATGGGGCTCAAAACAATAATATTGCTATTTTATATTCTACAATCAATGCGATAGGGGAAGAAAATGATGACAGTAGTGCCTCCAGTGTCTCAGGTTAAATATGTGCTAGTTCTCTCCCACCTGGTTGGTAGCTGTGGTGTGACTGGGGAGAGTTATATGGCAAGCAAACTAGGAACAAACTGCTTAAAAAGGTGGATAAACACTTAAAGGTTGATTTATCCCAGTCAGTGTATATACAATAGTTAATAAATCAAAATACATCGTGTGAATCTCTTGGGTTATCCCTTCTGTCTCACTCTCAGGACCCATGGAAAGCACATTCTCATTAACTGTAAGGAAGTTGGGCGCAAACCCCCAACGTTCAACGACGCCTCCATCATCGCCACAGAGCTGATGAACTCTGGCTATGAGTTCGACCAGGGCACCATCATCTACAACAGATTCAGGTGAGTTTCCAGTACAGCAAAGAGCGTCTCAAATACACCAGCTCAGATACTCCTTGTTACACCTGAAAGTAGTGCAGGCCCTTCTAGCATTATTTATTAAGTAACCTACATCCTCTGTAGCACAGAATGCAGCTCCCTGAATTTTCCCTGTGTTTTATGCCTTCAGATTAATCAGCCTGGGGAAAACAGTGTAGCAGAACTCATGACAAATGTTCCTCTGCAAGTGGCACATAGTGTTTTTCTCCTAAATCATTCAGCTTTAACTTTTTTTTTAATTTTTTGCAGGTCTGTCATTTCCTACAAGACAGACGAGAAGCCCCTGTTTTCCGTGGACACAGTTGCAAGCTCAGGTAAGCAGGCCCCCAAAGTTGGGCCCTTTTCTTACTTTGTGGAAATGTTTTGTTATTTATATAACATTCCAAGTGCTAATCTCCAAAGAAAGCTATTCCACTGTACAATGTGCTGTAGATGAACTCTAAGAATCTGTTAACAAATGACATGAAAACGCTTTTTCATGCATCTTTCATGCAGAGAACATGGGCATCTATGATGACATTGATGCTGATGTGCTGAGGAACTACCAGGAATTTGCCCTGGTTAATATAATTTACTATGGGTTGAAAGAGTCCACCACCAGTGAGCAGAGTGCTAGGATGACTGCTATGGACAGCGCGAGCAAGAACGCCTGTGAGTGAAACTCACCTTCCTCTTTCTCTCTGCTCCAGATCTTTCCTTACATTTAATGTCCTTCAACAAATTAGTTATCACAACAGTGGCTCTGTATAAGGTATTAAATAATATTAAATATATATTATCTTTGTATTTCTCTCCTACAGCTGAGATGATTGACAAGCTGACCCTGACCTTCAACCGCACTCGCCAGGCTGTGATCACTAAGGAGCTGATCGAAATCATTTCTGGAGCTGCTGCTCTGTAAGATCTCTACCTGTCTATACCTAATCGATTTCTCTCTCTTTCCCTTTTTCCATCTTTACTTTAAATGATCAGTCTTTGTTTTAAATTTTTTTTCGTCATATCCTTTTCACCCCCTAAATTCAGTTTTATTTAATCACCAGTGTAATCGGAAACAGCACTACCATTATCAGTCTGAGTGAAGTAATACATTTAATCTAAGGGTATTTCATCCTAGACATGAATAGCCTTCAGTTCCTTTATTAGGGGGATTTTTTTTTCCCCAGATAATTCTGCATTTCAGATAATTCATTGAAATCCGGGTCTAGCCTCAGCAAGTCTCATTTTGCTTATGAAATCTTTGCTATGGTTTTGACCTGTGAAGTCGGTTTTGTGAGCCAATAAAAAATGAGTAGGCAGAACCGTGGTATGGAGTGGCTGCTTATTATTAAGTACCGGTTCCATAATCTTGTGCCAGCCTGACTGCCTTGTATTACCTAATTATGAATGACTTAAACATCCACTTACACGAACACATGCGGTGTCCCAGATCTCTTATATACTTATAAAAGTATGTGGACACAAGAAGACATCATTTAATGGAGAAGAATATTGTTGCCCATTTTTCTATACTATCACGGTTGCATTTAAGCTTCTCTGCATTCATTATTTATTGTATAATTTACACTATACTATAATTTAACAATATAGCAATATTAGATGAAAAGTGTCCCAAATCTACCAGAAATATTGTAATAGATGTTCCAGGTACCTTTTGGGATCCGCATTTCAACATACTACCATTTGGGGCATACTAATACAGTTTAGTTTGTTTAGTAGGCAAATTTGGATGTAGCAATAGTCTTGATGCAAGTAACTCTATGGTGTTACATGATCAGTTGGTACACTGGGTGAATGCGCCATGCATCTTGGCATTTGTCTATATCAATAGTCTATATATTGATATTTGTAGTGTATAGGTCCTGTTCACACCTGAGCACTCTCAATGCTGTGCCAGTTGTAACCCTTTCCCTGATTAAATACTGCAAAAGAGCATTTGTGAAAAGCTTAAATTACAGTTTTAAGATATTGTTGCTATATACAAAAGTAGTGCAGAAAATCCACAGCAAATTCTTGTAAAACTAAATCCACTAGTTGTTACAGAATTATGCGGTCAGTAATATCCTGGATTTGATTTGACACCCAGCCCTCTTCACCTCATCAGCTTTGTGTCTGTTTAATTAATATTCATCGTCTTGTCTTTGAGTTCATTTCAGCTTCTTTTGTCATGTATTTTGTCAAAGCATTTGTTTATTTCACGTATACTAATCACATTAATCACATTCTTTTCAATTTTTTCCCCCCACCACACCTTTTTTCCTTCTACTAACTATCCTGCACCTTTGTATAAATTCCACTCACTCAGCGACTGAGGCATGATGGAGGTAAACAGCGTGAAGCAGCAATAAACTGTAACACTGTGGGTGTGTTTGAACAGTACAGAGTCTGTGGTCTAAGTTATGATCTGAAGTGATGTCTCAGTAATCAACAGTTATTAGAGTGATAATAGGCACTTATTCTACTCTTCTTAACACTTTTCACAAAAAGAAAGAATATGATATGGTAGACCACTAGCTAGAGTTTTTCATATATTAGCAAATATACCTTTATATATTAGCAAATAATTTCCTAAATCAGATTGCTGTTTTAATTGTACAAGTGTTAATAAGCTATGTGCTTTTTAAACACACCTCAGTGTTAGTAGGCTTCCCCATCCTACAATCTTGTTAAAGAAGGGTCATGGGAGTTTAGCAGCTTTTTGTGTAGCAGGCTCAAGGTTTTTTAAATAACCTGGAATGGATCTTTTTGGGACATTTTATTCATAAAAATGATGAATGAACCACAATGATTCATAATCTTAGCTTTATTTGATAAGGTAGATGCTTGTTGGTTGACAGGAAAATATAAATAGCTAATAAAACTCATTTTAAACATTTCTTAACCTTGAGTCTGCTCTTTCTTATAATATAGTTCCACTGAGACAACCCTGAGTGCAGTGCAAAGCAATGTGATTGTTTGTTGAATATTTTCTCTTTCTTCCTTCCACAGGTAAAGAGGAATCATGTGGGCCAGTGTGCTCATGGAAGAAAATGTTTGTCGTTCAGTCATCTGGTATCAAATTAAATCTTATTGTCCTGTTTGTAAAATATCAGTAAATAAAACTTACATTGACATGTCCACCCATTTTGTCTCCTATTTGTTTCATTTCATTGCAGTTTTATTAAAGGAAAGCTCAAATTAAACACCTCAAAACTGTTTGTGAATTAACTGTGGCTCATTAAAGGAGAGAATTATTGGATGATTTCTCAAAACACATTCACAGCTTTTACCACTAGTGTGTGAAGGTTTATGCCCTTTGGTGGCCAAAGGTCACCAGCATAGAGAAACTCTTGACTCTGACTAGATTTAAAATGGCCCACTGAATTAATCCCATCAGTAAACTCCCACTAGTGCACTCTGTTATATTGAAGCAGATAAAATTACCCTGAACTGATTACTGCTGAACCCAGTTGACTTCGTGAGGCTTGCATTGTTACTTTTAATAATTGGAGATCAAAACAACTTTGGCCTCCTCATTATCCCTTTGCAATGTGAACCCTTCTCCCTTTTTAATAAACATTTAGAGTCGGGTGTCACAGGATCACATTCGGTGGTGTTGCATGACTGCAGTTTAATAAGTCCAGGGGAAGTCTGGGGTCGTTGATTAGCCCTTCTGATATCACTACACAAGAGAAAGTTTAGTTTGGCCCAGATAACATATTCATTATTTAAATATTTGCTACTGGATCCTTGCGGGGCGAGGGCTTTGATCCGGGTTCATTTTATCCATCGCTTCATGTGAAGAGGTGAGACTGTGTTCCAGTCGGTTTTAAATTCCCTTAGATGCATGATTAGTTGAGTGGCAGTTTAAAGCACCATTACAAAATCAAATCTGACACCGCTTAATGGATAATACAGAGAAAGTAACAGATGATTGCTTGAATCCCAAGCCAGGGCTTTGTCCTGGACAAGTGTTTTCTTTTACCCGGACACACTCGATTCAACTAATGAGCTAATTACCAGGTCTTCTTGATCTGATGTAAATGTATCAGAGCAAGGAAAACACTATAGTGTTGTTAGGAACGTGTGGCTTGACCGAAAGGAATCCCCCTCTCCACTTCTGCGCATGCGCAAACCCGATCTGGAGTTGGGTAGGGGGACTAAAAAATGGCGCCCACCATGAATGGAGTAAATAAAAAGTAACCTCGGCTTTAGCTTATTTCAAAAGATGAACAATAAATTGCCCGGATTTTTCTTAAAATCACTCCAAACAGCGACTACCAACGGAATCAACAGGACTACCAGCAGCTCTGCGTCTGAAATAGTGAGGTTCAAAACGTAAACAAAAGCGACTCGTCGCGCATCCATTACTCCATCGATTTATCTGCGCTCTACACTTAGGATGTTAAAATGGCGCATGCGATGGAAGAAGTGTCGCTATTATGATTTACTTAACTAACTAAAATAACGTAAGAGCTGCTTGATTTAATTGTTTTAAAAGAATGTAATTATGTAAAATCCGGTACGAAGTAGAGACAATAGGAAGTCACTAGAACAAACGAAGCTGCTTTGCGAAAGCCTCATCGATCGCTCTGCGATTATCAAAGCTGAACCATGTCGCCTGCTGAAAAAGTAACGTCCTTCTGATTAAGTGCAAACAAAAACACATATTAAATATCAGAACGATGTTTCTGCATGTATTCGCTGTGTGAAAGTTGCGCTGCTTCTCATTAAAGGATGCCTCACCGACGTAAACATCATCGATCAGACGCGGCTCTTTTGCGCATGCCCAATCGATTGCTCCGCACTCGTCACTCCTGGAACTAAAGATGGCGCCTACTATGGAAGAAGCGCCACCGTTGTTATTCGTGTAAATGTGACATAAACGAAGCCAGATAACGCGGTTTCGTGGATTTGAAGGTTTCTGGCCGGTGGGAGGATGTGTGAGAGCTACGCGCGCTCGCTGATGCGGGTGGCGGTGGCGCAGCTGTGCCAGGCGCTGGGCTGGGACGCGGTACAGCTCTCCGCCTGCGAGCTGCTCTCCGACGTGCTGGAGCGCTACTTGCAGCAGCTAGCCCGATGTTGCCACCGCTACTCCGAGCTCTGTAAGTCTCTAACTTTCTCATACTTCTCCCAAAATCTACACATAGACACATACAAACCCCGATGTCCTGGATACATCGTTACCTTGTACTGGCAGCAGAGTGCACTAGCCAAGCTAACACTTAGCTAGCGTAACTTAGCAGGGCTAGCTAGCCTGTGGCTAACCGTCAACATTGATGATGAGAAAGTTATGGTTCAGTGTTCCTCTGGATATTTTAAGAGGAAAAAGGTCTGGACGTTTGAAAGCGCTGTCTTGTTGTCTAGCATGCTTTAGTGTTAGTAATAATAATACTTTTAGCCTCCTTGTTTAGATGGAAACTGTCATGTCAAGTGATGAAACTTTTGCATAAACAGGTCACACACCACTACTTCTCATTATTTCACTTTCTGTATTCCCAACACATTCTGCACATCTCCCCGTAATACCTCGAATTCCATCATTTTAACTGTCCAGCAAGGTGTGTGTGGTTTATGGTTGTGTGTACTTTCGGTTTTGGTTATCATTAGCTCTTCATTCTGCCACTGTGCAGCTTCTGCAGGAGAACACACCTCCATGATTATTGTAATGAAGAGCTGTGGTTCTACATGTTTGGGCTGAAACAGATCAACAAAATAATCCACAACTGGAGATCAGAGTTCATCTGTGTTGTCAACAAGTGATCTCTGTTGCAGGTTTATTTAAACTAAACCAGGGCCTCAGAAATCTCAATGCACAACTTAATGGACAGCTGTCAGAAGGAAGGATGATGCAGTAAACACTTCCTCTTGCAGTATTAACAGATGAAATAAAAAAACGACAACAAAAACAAGCAGGAAAAAAAACAAAACAAAAGTACAGATTTTAGGCAGTTTAGTAATTGCTTACCATTTGTTTTTGTGTCATATTTAAGGATTTTTAAATGTAAATGATAAATGTTTTGTGATTGGAAAATCTCTCCACTGCATTAATGTGCAGGTATTGATAATATTAAATATTGTTTTAATTAAATGAAAGCCTAATTTTGCAATACAGTGCTTACAAAATGTGTTTTATTTATTTATTTATTTAGTTATTTATTTATTTATTTATTTATTTATTATTTTATCCTATTTATTTATTTATTTATTCATTCATTCATTCATTTAATATTATTTAATATTATTTAATATTATTTTTTCAGCAGTTGAGTAAAGGGGCTGTCAGGTCTTATTTCACTGTTCAGTGACTCTTTACACATTTATAGACTTATGTAGTGGAATTGTGTAACATTACATTACTGTCCCTGTGCAATCACACAGCTTCCCGTGTATATGTTTTCTGTTTATACATCTGTCTATGTGTGTGTCTCACAGATAAACAAGTCTGATAGTGCTAAGGGAAAAATCCTCCCTGAATGACTTTGTCTTAAATTAATATTCTCCTGCCGCAGCTGTAGGTTTTCCTGCCGTAGCTGTAGGTTTTCCTGCCGTGGCTGTAGGCTCTCCTGCCGTGGCTGTAGGCTCTCTTGCCGTGGCTGTAGGTTGTAGGTTCTCCTGCCGTGGCTGTAGGTTCTCCTGCCGTGGCTGTAGGTTCTCCTGCCGTGGCTGTAGGTTCTCCTGCCGTGGCTGTAGGTTCTCCTGCCGTGCCTGTAGGGTCTCCTGCCGTTTCCTCTAACATCACTATAGGTTCTCCATGCATTGCTGTAGTTACTTATGTCCTTCAGGCATCTCTGTATATCTTTCAGGAATCTCTTCAGGTTCTCCAGGTATCTTTTTAGGTCATTCAGGTAGTGCTATAGGTTCTTCATGCATGCACATTTTCTTCATATTTTTGTTTTGTTTCTCCCTACAGATGGGCGGACAGACCCTGGTCTGAGTGACATTGAGCAGGCTTTTGGGCTGATGGGGGTGAGTGTAGCAGAGCTGGAGGACTACATCAACAACCTGGAGCCGGTGGCATTCTTCCACTCCATCCCGCAGTTCCCCATGAGCAAGAGCAGCGTGCTGCAGTTCCCCACCTCCAGCTTTGACACAGACGCCCGCAACGCCCTGCGCGGAGACAAGAGGGACTACATCCCAGAATACCTCCCACCTCTTGCCCCGCTACATCAAGGTATGCATTACAGAGAGAGCGTGCTCCAAATCTGCAGTGTGTGCACGATGCTGTCTTTGCAATTCAGAGCAGGAATATATTTTATATTTTTATACTTAATCACACGACTCTACCAAAGAGTGCAAAGCAACACAAACTAAACAGGAAGTCTTACAACTTGTTGAATGCAAAAATTCACACCATAACATACAATCTCTTTCCCCCCAAAACTGTTCCTGAACATCAACCCTCATGTGACGCGCTTACGAGGTGGCCACTAGGTGGTGTGTTTAAAGAAATACTCTTGCTGCAGATCCAGAAGTCCAGGCTGAGACCTGACCCTCAGTGTGAAGAAGTGTGTTGTTGAGTGTTATACAGTGTCATGTGGGTGAATATTAGAGTTCTGGATCAGGTCTAATCCCAGCCCCTGGATGTTGGTTTTGCAGCAAGGACTATCTCTTCTGTTTTGAAAGACACTGTTTAGTTTCAGTGATCAGAAATAAATATATAAAGGTACATGCACTTGGTACATGATTTTTATCAAATTTATGCAAATTAGATACAATGCTGATAAAGTGACAAATCCAGATTATTTCAAAATGATAGAGTTTCACTGCTGACCATGCAAACCCCAAAACAGGTACATATTCAATTATTGGCCTCTGGTAAAATGAGATAACTTGAAGGGCAATACTGTAAATATGCACACAATGCTATACAAGATATTTAAAAATGATAGTCTAACAAATTGAAAAGATGTTAAAAACATCACACATTTTATTTAATTGTTGCATGTGAAAGCTTGTCTCCCTCTGCTGGTTACACGTTCACCTGGATACAATTGGTTATATTTTTAATTACATGTGGAATAATACTAGTTTTTGTTCTTGATACAAAAGTTTTGTGTGTCCAACTGAGACCAATACACATCTGCTCTTTCTTTGTTTATTGTTAAAGCCCTTGACAGCCCTAACCCTTCCATTGTAAACTGTAGATTTTAATACATTCAATCCTAGCAATAAAACCCTGTCTCTCTATACGTACATGTTGCCAGTTAAAAATAAATCCACCCAGTTAGATTTTTTTTCCCCTTTGTTAACAGGATCTAATATCTGATATTCTTTTTCCTAATATCTTTAAGCCAGTACACATAAATTATATTTCACTGATTGTTGAAGGTTCATTATTGAATAGTTCTACACATGATGTTATGAACCATGATCACAATCTGCCCCGGATCTTTTGGACGTCCTTTGGTGTCTGTGTGTGTGTTGTGAGAGATTCTTTGTTGGATCAGAACAAGCTATTATGAGAGGTGTGTGCATTTCCTTAAGTTAAAAACACGGAAGCTGTCTGCCTTGACCGCTCTCCTCTGTTCAAACCTTCATCCCTTTTCCCTCCTTCTCACCTGCCGACATCCTCCTACACTTCCTGTCTGGCTCCTGTCTCAGCTTCTGGCACCACACACGCACACACTCCTTCTCATCACACACACGGGGCGCTGTCAGCGGGTGGTGGAGAGGCGGACATGATCGGGGTTGTTTTAGGTCGGCCAGGAAGTGGACTCTCTCTCTGTGTGTGTGTGTGTGTGTGTGTGTTTTGTGTTAGCTGGGGGTCCGGCCCGGATGGCAGAAAGCCTAGGTAGTAGAAAGGAGTGTGTGTGTGTGTGTGTGTGTGTGTGTGTGTGTGTATGTATGTGTGTGTGTGTGAGAGACTCCAGTCAAGGCAGGAGGCCTGACTGGGCTTGGAGCCAGCACTCAGCTGGGTGCCTCTCTCTCTCTCTCTCTCTCTCTCTCTCTCTCTCTCTCTCAATGCGTGTATACTTCAGGGCTTGAGAGTTAGTGTGAAACTACTGCAGTTGGATAGAAAGCCACATGTTGGAGCTGTTTAACCATAAATATCCTCCACTTCACTTCAGAGCTCTGTAGCGTGCATCTTATCATATAAAGTTCGTTTAAAAATATTTAATATGGGAATATTTTGTTTATATATAAATTACAGAATATTCGCTTTTCCCGTTTAGATGCTAAACATGTTTTAGCTTTAAAACAATCTTCACACACACAAATACACACACATATATGTTGCCACTGTTGGGCCCTTGAGCCCTTAACCCTCTCTGCTCCAGGGGTGCTGTATCATGGCTGACGCTGCGCTCTGACCCCAACCTCCATGGATGGGATATGCGAAGAAAGAATTTCACTGTGCAGTTATAAAGCTAAAACATCTCTTTCTAAGCAAACATGTATTGGATAGTTGAATATTCGAGCCTTTCTGAAGGCTGAGAACAGTGCAGTGTGCAGGATCCCTGAGCTGATATGAAGAATAAGAGTAGTGATGTGTTTCTGGTGTAGCATCCTCGGAGATTGAGAATGTGGATAAAGCACAGATGAATCTACTTTGGAATGTGCATGAACGTGTAAATACGCTGCTACATGAAAATCTGGAATGATCTGAGATTTTCCCCTTCTTTCTGATTATGATCCTCTTCCTTTATCTGCAGCATGCTGATGCGGTCGTACCATCACCACTATGAAGGAAACTGTATTCCACAAAAGCATGGAATTCCTGATTTAATGCTTTTTCACACTGGCAGTTCAGTCTGAAGCAGAGCAGCGCTTGAATGAAATAGTGGTGATGTGAAAGCCGTCACGTGAAGCTGGAAGCTCCTTGCGGTATTGATTACCTGAGATTACCTGTAGGATGTGGTGCGAGTTTGATTGCACCTGAACTGTGCCATGGGTCAGTTGAATGTGAACGTAATTCGTACCCGGGTTTGCACTTGTCAGTAAACTGTAACCTGCGAATGTGTTTTAGCCGATGACATCATCATTAAAGCGTGAGGGGCCTTAATGTGCATGAAAGCATCAAAATAAGGAGAAAGATAACACAAAATACGAGTTGCTTTGTGGTCATGTGCATTTGTAAGGAGGTGAGATGAACAGCAATGCACTTGGGGCTGGATAGAGATCTGATTCAGACCACACATGCTAGTGTAAAACCCACTAATAAATTTAGTATTAGTGAATTAGATGAATTAATAAATCTATTAATTCATCTTTCTACATTATCCTGGTCAGAGTGTGAGGCAGGAATACATCCTGCATAGACAACCACTTGTACCTTTTTACTCTAGCTAATCCACCTACCATGTTTTTTTTTGCGAGGTGTGAGTAAACCCACCAGCTCAGGGTCATGACTCCTGATTAGGTGAGTAATGATGCATCACCATGTACTAATCTCAGATGTGTGACATCATCATTCTGTTAATTATGCATGTCATGCAGTAGCACTGTTTGAACACCAGAGGTCCCAGTCTGCACGTCCTGTAGAGTTCCAATATACAGAGACATGATGGTGTTCTTATATAGAGAGCCTGAGAGATTCCAGTCTCTCTAGCAAGATCATCTGCACTTGTGAAGTGACCCATAGTCCAGACTGCAGTGACCATCACATGCTGTGTGTTTATATTGTCACAAAATTGCAATAGAACCGTTAAAAAGAGCTTTTCAGCCACCACCATCCCTGCACCTCGGCTCATTATGTTTCATTTTGCTCATTTAAACAAAATTTTGGGAAAATGTTTAAATGCATTTATTTATTTTCTACAAACACTGAGCCAGTAGTCCATTTAGTTTATTACTATATTAAGCCTCTATTCAGACGCATTAGGTTTATACAGACAGAAATGTACATTGTTTTATTATACAGAAGTTAAAAAGGAGTCTTTCCTTCATTTAGATTTTCTCTGAAGTCAAATTATGTTAAAATTTCCAGAGAATCAATTTATATCCAGTCATGAATAGAGTATTGCGAATCGAATGGTATCGTAGTGTACCATTACTACGGGATGCTAAGGGATAAAATCGGAGTGTATTGTTACACCTCAATACTCCTGATCCTGAGCAAGCAAAGGAGCACTTCTTGGAGCTTGTAACTTTGCTCCCCTTTTCATTACTCTTGGCACTCAGCATTAGTGAGCAGGTCTCTGAGCAGTAGCTGTGATCTGCAGTACGTCACAGCGATCCTCCGTGGCACTGATGCGTGTACAGAATTACACACGCTCTCGGCTTGATTTTCGGCCGGACTGGCAGACAGCCAGGTGAGATTCCCTTTCAAACACGGAATATAGCGAAGACGCTTTGTAAGCCTAGCAATCTTTCAGTTAACCTCAACAGTGTATACATATAAATGTACAGTAATGCATGCAAATCCATATGATTTGAAGTTGAGATCAACTTCACTTTAGTTTAGTGGTGCTGTGTGTAAATCTGCACACATTCAGAAGCACAGGTTTTGACGAATGTCCAGGATATTCACGAATGCCAACTTTCTTGAGTAAATGCACACACAAAAATGTTTTACATATAAATCAGTTCATGTCTAAACGGATGTGTCCCAGTGTTCATCAGAATGAACTTTTCAAATGTTGAGTCCCAAATGACTTACTATACACTACGCACTATGTTCTCTACCATGAGTTTTAAAAAGGTAGTATTTAATAATATTAGTCGTTTCCCAGTAATATGCCGAATTACATTAAACTCGCGTCATGCAACAGATTTTTGTGAACTCTTAAAATGTTGAAAATCTCACAATCTGGGCTAATTTAAAGACTCTTGTAAGTTGTGTTGTCAGAAGGAGTTGAATAAGTACTGTATCTAGTGTCTGGTGGGTGATAGTAACACAATACCCTAACAACATTATAGTACCATAGTCTAGCATATAGTAACAGAGTAGTTGCCATAGTAACAGAAGAACTTGGTATACAATATCTAAGCCTACTAATACAAAATACTGAGCGAAGTGTCTCATCCTTGGCGTGTTGAAGCTCATGCGTGTGGAGAGAATCTCAGGTGTCAGTATTTGTAACGACCAGGAAGTTTTCCTCGGTGGGGAAAGTTTTCAGGATGGAGAACTTTCTTTTGCTGGTTTCTCTGTAACAAGACAAGCTGCATTCCCCCCCCCCCAACTGTTTATAGCTGCTATAACGTATGTGATTTTAGGAAGTTGTTACATTACATTTAGCTCTAAACAGATAAACAGTATTAAACGTCATTCGAATTCGAATGAAAAACACTGGAATGGGATGTTATTGTACAAATAATTATGGTTTTGGGGTTAACAGTTCCTTCCTTTGCATCTTTTTTTCTCTGTTGTTGATTTATTTTTCTTTGGCCCACCATCTAAATCTCCACACTCGTTCAGTGTTTTGAGAGAGAGAGACAGACAGAGCGAGTGATGGAGGGAGTGAATGAGAGAGAGAGAGTGATGGAGGGAGTGAATGAGAGAGCGAGAGCAGAGCTGAGGCCGGGTTTCAGTCTGCAGGCGCTTGTTTGTCTATTGTGCTGAAGCTTATTGTCGTTTGCTCCAGAGGGAAGGAGGGATGGCAGAGCGAGAGCGAGCGATTGCATCTGTACACTGAAATTACCAGCGATCACGCAGCGCGATAAAGGGCCGCTCTATGCAGAGAGAGCTGGAGCGAGAGGCACAAGATGAATAGAAGTAGAAGAGAAGAGTTCTCTCTGCTGCGTGGAGTCCACTGATGTGAGATTGGGGCTCTTTCTAGACTTATTAGGGCCGCTGAGGTTAAAGCAAACTTTTATCCAGGACTGGGAGACACAGTAACAAACAAAGGAAGAGCAAATTAGAGAGAGAGAGAGAGAGAGAGAGAAGGAGGAGAGAGAAAGACACACACATTGAGTAAGTAAGAGATAGAGAGAGAGAATGAGGGAGGGGGAAGAGAGAGAGAGAGAGAAAGAATGAGGGAGAGACACACGGTATGTGAGTGAATGAGGGAGACACACACAAAGAGAGAGAATGATTGAGGGAAAGAAAGAGGGAGAGAGAGACAATGAAAGTAGGAAAGGATGAGGGAGAGACATGCACACAGAGAGAGAGAAAGAGAATGAGGGAGAGACACATGGTATGTGAGAGAATGAGGGAGAGACACACAATGAGAGAGAGAGAATGAGGGAGGGGAAGAGAGAGAAAGAATGAGGGAGACACAATGAGAGAGAGAGAAAATGAGGGAGGGAAAGAAAGAGAGAGACACTATGAAAGAGAGAAAGAATGAGGGAGAGACACACATAGAGAGAGAATGAGGGAGGGGGAGAGAGAGAGAAAGAATGAGGGAGACACAATGAATGAGTGAAGGAATAAGGGAGAGACATGCACACGTAGAGAGAGAGAGAGAGAGAGAGAGAGAATGAGGGAGAGACACAATGAGAGAGAGAGAATGAGGGAGGGGAAGAGAGAGAAAGAATGAGGGAGAGACACACGGTATGTGAGTGAATGAGGGAGACACACAAAGAGAGAGAATGAGGGAGGGAAAGAAAGAGGGGGAGAGAGAGAGAGACAATGAAAGTAGGAAAGGATGAGGGAGAGACATGCACACAGAGAGAGAGAAAGAGAATGAGGGACAGACACATGGTATGTGAGAGAATGAGGGAGAGACACACCCAATGACAGAGAGAGAATGAGGGAGGGGAAGAGAGAAAGAATGAGGGAGACACACAATGAGAGAGAGAAAATGAGGGAGGGAAAGAAAGAGAGAGGCACTATGAAAGAGAGAAAGAATGAGGGAGAGACACACATAGAGAGAGAATGTGGGAGGGGGAGAGAGAGAGAAAGAATGAGGGAGACGCAATGAATGAGTGAAGGAATAAGGGAGAGACACGCACACGTAGAGAGAGAGAGAGAGAGAATGAGGGAGAGAGACACAATGAAAGAGTGAAAGAATGAGGTAGACGCAATGAAAGAGAGAAAGAATAAGGGAGAGACACAGAGTGAGAATGAGGGAAAGACACACAATGAAAGAGAGAGAGAGAATGAGGGAGAGACACACAATGAGAGAGAGAGAATGAGGGAGGGGAAGAGAGAGAGAATGAGGGAGAGAGAGACAATGAAAGAGTGAAATAATGAGGCAGACGCAATGAAAGAGAGAAAGAATAAGGGAGAGACACATAGAGAGAGAACGAGGGAAAGACACAATGAAAGAGACAAAGAATGAGGGAGACACACACACACAGAAGGAGAGATGGAGAGAGAGAGAGTGCCTTTCCTAACCTTGTTATATTAACCTGTTATTAACCTTCAATTTTCTTGTCATATTTGCTTTGGCAGTAATATAATCTAGCATTTATGCCAATAAAGAACTGAATGAAAAGAAAGAAAGCGAGAGAGAGTGAGTGAGAGAGAGAGAGAGAGAGAGAGAGAGAGAGTTGGGTCTGAGGGGTTAAGTGAAACTATTATGTTTTTGATTTATTTAATTCGCCTCTCAGAGAACATTCAAAACCACAAAATAGTCTCTCTTGTTATTTGTGCCATAAAAAGCATCATTATGCTTCTCTCTCTCTCTCTCTCTCTCTCTCTCTCTCTCTCTCTCTCTCTCTCTCTCTGAGCCTACACAAGTGCTTACGTTCAATTTGTCTTTTTCAGCACAAGTTAACAAACGCATTTATTTTGTTCTCTTTAACTGAGCTTTTCGAGTGTTGAAAATATCCTCGTCGCTAAAGGTGATTACGGTTCACCGCTGATGCAATGATTTCATGTAAGCGGTATAATACAGGGGTGTGCTCTTAAAGGAAACTAATCCACCTGTGGTCAGTCATTTCCCATAACATCTAAACAGTGTTATCTTCTAGTGATTTGCCAAAGTCTACCTTTCATAATTCCTTACTGAACAATTCATTTCTTAAAACGCTTTTTTAACCATTTATAGCTGCATTAAATGAAGTTATAACAGAGATAGCATCCATCCATTTTCTATACCCGCTGTATTACTAATTAGGGTCACGGGGATCTGCTGGAGCCTATCCCAGCACACACTGGGCGAAAGGCAGGGGTACACACTGGGCGAAAGGCAGGGGTACACCCTGGACAGGTCACCAGTCCATCACAGGGAAAAACCCAGAAAGAACAAGCTTGTCTGTCCTGAAGACCTTCCAATTTTCTTTGATAAATAAAATTGATTTCTGTTAATCGTCCGTCTTAGATTATGTGGTGCATTCACAGTACAAGTTCTTGTGACCAAGCTTTCTCCAGATTTTCTGCAAATTGCTGAAGTTAATGCTGGCTCTGATAGAAAGGTGTCAGAAGACACAGTGCATGACGGGCGGTTTTGGAAGCAAATGGGGGACCAACACAATATTAGGCGGGTGGTCATAATGTTATGCCTGATCGGTGTAAATCTGACACTTAAAATACAGCCAGAATGACTTTCTCTGTAACAGTAGATTTATCAACAGCTTCTACCAAATCGACAGCATTGTCAATTAGGATGCTTTCAAAACTTCTTTCAGCGTTTGTTAAAGTATATTTTTTTGCAAGTCTGGTTAACTGATCTGATCAGACTGACTCTGTAGGACTCTGTAAGATCTGTGATGCGGGAGAGGTTGTTGCTGGTGGAGGATTGTTCCGGTCTTCTCTTCAGATATAAACCTCGAACCCCAATTTCCTCTGTTCTTTTGTTTTGGGCCGGTTCTGTTTTTTGACGGTGCAGTGGATGATGACACAGCGGTTGTGGTAGATGGAAAAACAAAATATTTAGACAGAACTTTTCTGGAACTTTCCTTTTATTCATAATAAAAAAAAAACAACAAAGTATGTGGATTTTTGCCATCTCATCAAGAGAGACATCACAATTTAACTTATTATGCATTTCCTTGGTGACAACATGCTGAGTTATACCTCCTTTGAGTGTGTGTGTGCGCGCGCGCGCACCTAGCCTCTGTTAAGTTCCGAATTGAGCGCAGTCTCTGCATTTGAGCCGCCTCGTTATCGGGCCTCTTTTGAAAGCCTCACAAGGGCGTAAAATGATTAGAGGAACAGCTGACAATGCGTGAAGAGATTTGCACCGTTTCCGCCGCTGCGACGACAATGTCAGGTACAGCCGTGACACTCTGAAAAGAGAAAAGGATGAATATTAAAGGCGCCCTTCTGTTCTCCCTTTCTTCCGTGCGACGGAAGGAACGTCTTCACGTCTTCTTCAGGCAACGAATAGACCCGAGGCCCGTTTCCGATTGGCGAGTGCGCCCTCCCTTAGCCAGGAGAATCAGACCTGATGAAAAGAGTTTCATCTTTTAAGTATAATTCTCATTACACACTCACACACACACACACACACACACACACTCTTACTCCCAGAGTCCTGTGCTCGTTCTGTGTTTTCCCAGGCCAGTTACTGTGCATTGTGACACTGTAGCTGATGTAGTAACTCCTGTATTATCTCTCTACCCCTCTCTTATCTCAGTGTATTTCCCTTCCTCTTCCCAGAGAGGGGGGGAAGGGGGGGCTATCTGCGCTTTGTACTTTTCTGACTATTTATGTCGGACAAGGTCAGAATCGTTTAAACTTGCCTGGCTCGCTTAGACCCGAAGATAAGATGCGAGCAGAAAGGATAGAGATCGATGGAGAAGTGCACATCTCTCTCTCTCCCGTCTCTCAGTTTGTCAGTCGTGTCCATTTGTCTCTTTAAGAGTCCGCGAGGCCGCAGTAAAATACAGTACCTCTCCCTAAACGCGCCACTTTGCTCACCCAGATCAAATCAGAAAGCAAATTAAAATGCTATCAAATAAATCCGAGTCACGGCTGCTTCTGAGGAGCTACTGCACTATGAGATATTGAGACCGAAAGAGAGAGAGAGCGTGAGAGAGAGAGAGAGCTGCTTTCGTACGCAAACATACAAAATGCAGGTGGAGATTGCGTAAGCTGTGCTCCTGTCCATGTCTCAGACTTGTACATCACAGTAATTGACAGCTGTGTTATCACGGTTTTACAATATTAATAAAATCTATACACTCAGGCACTTATCCAATCAGCCAGTCATGTCACAGCATCACGGTGATACAAATCAAGAGCTGCAGAGGTCAGAGGAGCGTGATCACATCAGAGATTGACAGGAAGGCTGCAGGAAGTCGAAGAAGCACTCTTTACCACCGTACTGAGCTGAAAAGCATCCCAGAATGCATAACAGCCTCTATGAAACAACTGCATCTCTGACGACTAACACACTATCCTGTGTCTAGGTGCTTCATCCTGTACTAACGAGATGATGAGGTGTTAATGCTGCCCTAGATATTATATGGACAATAGCCTCTACTTTTGATCCTAGTCTCTGTGTATCTGGACAAACAGAACACTGGAGCTTATACATGTCTGATGTGTGTGTAAAATGTCTTGATTTCTGAATTGTTTTCTACTCATTACCTAAAGCACCAGTCGCCCCCCCCCCCTCGCTCTCTCGCTCTCTTGCTCTCTCCCTCTCCCCCTTTTTTTTTTGAAGAAGTTTGTGGCTTGTGTGTTGAGGAGGAAGAATCACTTCTTATGTTACTCTGTCCAGGCTGTATGATAGATGGCTCAGCACAACCCTAATGCCCCCTGTCACAACCGTTTACTTTCCTCTGTCTGTAGGCTGTATATAGATGTGTGGTTTGTGTGAAAGAGAAGGAGAGAAGGGGTTGGATCTTTGCTGTGTTATGATTGACAGGGCTGGGATGGCTCCCTGCTGTACAGAGCCAGGTACTGCATATGAGAGAGAGGCTGTGTGTGTGTGTGTGTGTGTGTGTGTGTGAGGAGGCAGAGAAAACCCCAGTGTGTGGCTCAGTAGAGGGGTCAGCTGACCCCGGATCAATCCTGTAGAGAAGGCCGCCCTGCTCACACTAACCACACTAACTCGAAACGTCTGTGTGTGTGTGTTTGTGTGTATGTGTATGTGTGTGTGTGTGTGTGTGTGTGTGTGTGGCAAACACAACTAGCTTTGACTACCAGATTTCTCCCATTTCTTTTCCATTTCACACTTCCTCTTGCTTCTGTGTACAGACTTCGCAGAAATCTATACACACTCTCACCGGCCACTTTAATAGGAATACCAATCATTTGGCTTCAGTTTATGTTCATATGAAGCATTAGAATTGAGACAAATATGAACAGCACTCTGTCCATGGTTGTTGGTGAAGAAACTACCAATCTCATAGGATTTTCTCACATAACAAAAAGCAGCAGCTCTGTAGGTGAGAACACCTTGTTAGTGAGAGACATCAGAGGGGAATGGACAGATCGTTCGAGCTGACCGGAAGGCTAGAGTCAGGCAAATAAACATTCTTTACAACCACGCTTAGCCAGAAAAGCATCTGAGAACACACAACATCTACAACTACAACAGCAGACCACAATGTTGAGTTTTACTCTTGACTGGAACAGACCGAAGCAGGACAGATGAAGATTGGTGAAAGAGTGAGCAGGTTTGCGAGTGCTGCTTATCAGAGAGCCACTGTTTGGTCATTTAAGCGATGCATTTCACACTTTTTTCTCCTTAGACCAAATATGACGCATTTGCATCTTTGCATAATATATGCTCAATTTTAGATCATCACAAGCTTTCCTTACAATGTTTATTCAGTATTTTAGCCACATGTGGTTTTGATACCATGTGATGCCACTATTCGGGTAAAATATCGTTGCTACTCCACATCTCCAGCATCCCCGGCTCGATCCAATGTTTGGGTTACTGAGATTTATATGTGGGTCCTCTAGATGTGACTGTGTGTGCAAGATGTTCTGAGATGGACTGGAGTCCCTTTCATGCCGTGTTCCTAAATAGGCGATGAATCCATCATGAACCTGAGTGGGGGATACAGCGCTTAATGAAGATGATTGAATGAATGAATAATGCACACAGTATATTTAACATAAACATAGTCATATGTATCAGGTTTATAAGATTGGAAAGAGGCTTGCCACTTGCTGTAAAACTGTGATCCTGCATCTTATAAACACTTCCCATGTGTAACCCCCTATTGTCTTGTAGAGTCAGTGTGGTTTTTAGCTTCAGGTCCAAAACATATCTTGGTTCATTCTGTACATTTGTGCTGAGGGGAACGTTTTTTCTTCTTCTGTTCGTCTCTCAGTGATATGGTGAAGTCGCACGTATCTTCACCGAATATCTGGCACAAACTTGCACGGCTCTGAAACTAATGAAGTGTGTGTGTGTGTGTGTGTTTGCACCCCTGTGTAAGCATGTCCCTGGTTAAAGTGTCTTTAAGCAGACTCTGCATACTCATTATAGATACAGTTTTTTTTCTATCATCATTTAGCTGAATATGTTTTTTTTTCTCTCACTCTGGATTTTCTCTTACTTTACCACTTCCTCTAAGCTGCACCTAGCATGGTTCTCCTCTTCCGCCACTACCGCTGTGTGTTTGAACTCTCTGAAGCGAAAACAAAAAAAAATGGGGGGAGGAAGACGGAGGAGAGAAGTGTAATTAGAAAAGAGGGATGTTAATTCTTTTACGGATGCATGAAAGCGCTTGCTGTCGTCATCTTCTGTCCGGGACACTTTGATTCGGGGCTGTGATGTGGGATTTGCCTCGCTATGCTTTTATGACTTTGTAGAACTAAGCATTGTAATTTTTTTATTTCTAATGATTCAGTTTACTTCTTGACGTTTTATTCTGTGTGAATTACTTGCACTAACCAGGTCAAGCATCTAAATAAATCATCGATTAGTTTTATTTCTTATTCAAACGTCAAACTATTCATTCATTTATTTATATTTGTGGTTGAATCAGAAATCAGCACTGTGGACTGAAGCATGCTGCAGTTGTACTAGTGCCTCTAGATGGCACTGTTGCACTAGCTAATTAGAGCAATTCTCTCTCACACACACACACACACACACACACACACACAGACACACTGTTCCAGCGTCTCTTTCTCAAGAGTGTGTTGATACCAAAGCAGGTTGTGTTACTAGTTGTGTGTATGACTGTTTTGTTATTAAATTTTTATCGTGGCTCCAATTAGAGCTGGACGACGTGGCAAAACATCTATCCCGATACATGAGGCGCAATGCGTATAGTGTTTAGTCGAAATCATTCCTATCTACTCTACTCTGATTTTTGCAGAGGAATCTGTCCAGTTAGTCGGTCAGTCAGCGTTAGCGCTCCTCATTAAGCAGGATCAAGATGGCCGACTTGATCCTGAGGCGAATCGAACTAATACCGCTCCCTTATAAAGTCTCTGTTCTTTGTTTCGAGTCGTGCGTGCCGTACTCTTCCTCTCTCCTAGTTGTTTGTCTCTCTTTTCTGTTTTTGTTTCTGTCTGTATTTTATTCATGTGAACACACTGAGGCCGATGGCGTGACATTTTATTGTGTGATATCTTCAGATCTGTGACACCACAGATGCATTCATGCTTTTCATGAATCCTTCATGCACCTTTTGTGTGTGTCTGGGCTCATGCTTTCTCTCACAAACGCACACATTATATAAAAAATATGAGTAGTGTATGGGACGTAAATATTCTATTGCAGTATAATGTGTTGACCAAATGAGCTATACATTTAACTGCTGCATTAAAAGATGTATTATGAATGTTTAACGCTGAAAAAGGCAAGTAGCATGTAACACACACACTTTGTGATTTCAGTAAGAGCTCATGTGACAGTAGAGGAACACTTTCACCCTCAGTTCAGGTTTTTGAGTTGTTTTGTTACACTGTACGTGTATAACAGCAATAAACTACTACAGTGGCAAGCACACAAGCATCAGAATAAGATATTTGTTTACAAATGTGTGTAAAATATGATATCTCTGTAGTATCAGTAATTACACTATCACTAATTACACTATACAGTTCTGAGATTGTGTGATATTGATTTATAAATCTTGCTAAGCCTATATATGTGTGTGTGTGTGTGTGTATGTATATATATGTGTGTATATGTGTGTATATATATATATATATATATATATATATATATATATATATATATATATAAGATATATTATATATATATATATATATATATATATATATATATATATATATATAATAAAAACTAAATCTAATTATTTTACATTCACCTTTTATGTATTAATTTATTTTTTATGCAGCACGACCGTTTTGCTCAGCATTTCATGGCACCCTGCTGGATATCCTACAGTATATAGGTGTCTTCAAGTGTCCTGATGTGATATTTGTGTTATTTCAGATCGTTTGGTGTGATGTGTGTGAGAACATCAGAATGAAAATACCCGTCTAATGCCATTCAGATCCAGCTCGGTTACAACAGCCGTCCTTCAGCATGAATCAACAGACGTGTGTCCGCAACACTTACCATAAACCCTCAACACGTTTAGGTGTGCATGTGTTTATACAACATACGTGAAAACTTTCGTTTTGTCTGACAGCTGTCTGATGAGATTGAATGGGATTCAGGCTGCACACATGCAAACAGGTTGATGTAAGTTTTTTATTCTTCCTTTTCTTTCCCCCTGGTTTGGTTTCCCCTTTTTTATACTCCACAATATTACACTGAGGATGGACAAAAGTTCTAACATTTATTTAAAATTCCTTTTCTTTTTAGATCTATCTATCTATCTATCTATCTATCTATCTATCTATCTATGTATAGAGAGAATGAGTGCAGTGATAAATATCTCTGAAAATTTTGATCACCAACTTGTGTGTGTGTGTGTTTACAGTGATTCATTAATATACTATGAGAATTTTCTTGGGGTAAGAAACAAAAAAAGTGTGGTTTCTAGGCTAAAGTTGGCCAGAATCAATTTCAATTCAATTTTATTTTGTATAGCGCCTTTTACAATGAACATTGTCTCAAAGCAGCTTTACAAAAGAAGAAAAACGGAGAAAGGGGAGGGGAAAAAATAAATAAAAATAAAATAACTAAATAAAAATAACTAAATAACTAGAAATAAGAGTAAATCATTAAATTTAATAATTAAACTATTTTATCCCTAATGAGCAAGCCTGTGGAATCCTCACCTAATAAACAAACAAACAAACAAACAAAAGTTAGCTAACTATGTAATCAAGGAGCTAGTGAGCTAGATAAGTACATTTAATGTAGACTAATGGAAGCGAGCAAGTATATGATTACTGTCTTTAAGCGTCTTTTCTAACATTTGCACGTCTGATCTCTTGACCAAAAGTTAGCAAGTTGTTGACAGATCGATGTTTGAGTCTGTGTGTATAAACTTTTTTTCTTCTTCATATGTTTAAGTGAGACGTGACTGTGTGTATAGTAAACGAGTGTCATACTTTTGTGAGTTTTGCTTCTGCCAAAGCAAGAATTTGACTGATGCTGACTAATTTGGGGCAATTTGACAAAGGACAGTGTACAGAAAAAAAGGGAGCATGTGTGTGTGTGTGTGTGTGAGATGGTAGAGTTAGAATAGGCTGTTACTAATTGAAGGACTGGAAGGGAGGGTGCAGAATGTGAATGGCTCCCCAGAGAGACCGGCAGGCCTGCAGACTCAGCCGTGTCTCCGTGTCCTGCTCTCAGGGTGGGTCACGGTTAACCAGAGCTAAACATCTACATTTGGGTGTGGTCACATGTCCTGATTTTTCTGAGTAACACCCAACCACACCCGCCTGCCTGACCTGCATGTCATAAAAACCGATCACGCGATATCTCCAGTTTATATTATTCCTTCAGCTTGATGCAGGGATTAGGGTAAACAATGATGGGTTTCATTTCTCTAGCTGAAATATCAGCAGCATAGCAGCAACACACTAGCAGATGATGAGCTTCTCTTCGGACTCGTTACTGTGCAAAACATGACTTGACCTGTGTGTGTGTGTGTGTGTGTGTATGGAGCTGCATATAAACCTCGCATGTACATTTTTTATGTTTATTGGCTTGAAATATTTTTAGGATTTTTAAATGTTGTCACAAGTGTGTGGGTGTGATTGACGCTTCCTCTCATTCTCCTTATTTGCCGCAAATTTGTGAAAACTTCCTTCAGAAGCGCACGTACAATTGAACAAGCTCTCTCGAAAACCTCCAGCACACTTCTCCTTGTTACAAGACACCTCGTAAAAATACACATGAAAAGAACAGGCCCCCGTAATAACACACACCCATCACAACACACACACACACACACACTGCATATCTGTGAAGCATTAAGCAGTGCCAGGGAATTAGTGTATGTTTATTGTGCTAGCAGAGAGGGTGACTGGGTAAGCACTTAATACCAGCATAGGACACAAGAGGAGGGAGACATGGTACTCTCAGAGTGAGAGAGACAGAGAGGACAGAGCGAGAGGACACACCACAGCGCTTTACTTTAAAAAAGAGAATGAGAGTGAATATTAAAAAGAAAGAAAGTGTTTTAATCAGCATCGTAGCTCTCGAGGTGGTGAAGCAGTATATGGTATACACAGGTTGGGACACTGGGAAAGCCTCTGGCTCACTACACAATGAGATAATGATGACTCTAATTTGATTCGAATGGTCTAACCACCACAGATATAAAATATATAACTTTAATATGTGATATAATTGTAATATGAGCTTAAACAGACACTTTTCTGCAGAATCGTCTCCTAGCTATTGGATATTTTAAGATTTTTAAGTCATTCTCTAACAAACTATAGAAAGTTAAACCTCGGAAATCAATCATAAGCTACTCTTATACTTGTAGATGAAGTTGGCTGTGAGTTCGCCACGATTTTTTCGAGCTGAGAGATGTCAGAGAATATCTCCAGTAAGTGAGAATCGGTGCTCCCAGGTTTCTGCAGTGCATTGTGGGACAAAAATCCGGTGCAGTGGAAGGAGTTCGGGATCGAGAAAGACAGCCTTTGAAATGACCGACTCCCTGATCACCTCTAGCTGATGGAGACTCACTAATTCTGTTACCTTTCTCTCTGTTGTCTCTGTGGGAACATTTCCAGATTTCCTAAGCAGCAGATAAACTGGTCAATTTGAATGAAAATGCTTTTTCTTTTGGATTGCTATCACCATTTGGATCCATGAGGGTTTTGGTGTGTGTTTAGTGTGTGTTGCGGTGATGTCACATGACACGAAAAAATCCGCCGAAAAGCTGTCATTTTGAAAAATTACAAGATCACAAAATTCTGGAGCATTCTTAGTAATTAATGAGCCTTCCACTCTGTGTCAGGACACACACCCAAATTGTGAGAGTGTTTTCTATCTATCTGTCTATGTTGGTTTGGGTTTGCTGCTGTCTGTACAAATGCCTGCGCTATTTTTATACTGCACTGACACTTTTCCAACGCACACACTTCTCATCACCGCTTAGTCCTTGCTGTCACCTGTTGTGAGCTCAGGCAGATAAAAACTGACCAAACAGCACGATGCTGTCCGTGTTAACCGAGCTTCAGCCATTTTGAAGCCATGCGTAGGAAAAGCGTCCGGTTTTGGCGTCGTCCAGGACACCGTAACGGCTCATAATTACTTTGTATCACCGATGATACGAATGATGAGAAGGCAAGTGAGAGAGAGAGAGAGAGAGAGAGAGGGGCAGTCGAGCATCCGCATCCTACTAGATTACACCTATCTGCTCAGTGCTGAGAGACTCACTCTCTCTCACTCACACACACACACACACACACACTGTTATCTACATAAGGAATGAAATGGTGCATTTATACCGTTTCAGCCTGGACTGTTACTGAAGCTTTCCGCATCAGATACATGACTGAAATATACCACATTGTGTCTGTGTGGGTGAAATCAAACCTAAGTCTGTGATGGGCTGTTTTTCAGACCCTACACACACACACACACACACAAAACAAAGCACAACCACATGTAATTTTGTCTTCCATGCTCTATTTTTTTATAATTCAGTTCTTAACCCATGTTGTGAGCAGGTAAGGGATAGAGCAAAGGTGTGTTGTACGTATCCATCAAAAAAAGTGTTTATTTTCCGCATTCTCGCCGAGAAGTGGAATTTCACTGACTGATCCACGGTGTAGAAGCGTAGGCCACTCAGGACATGAACTGGAAGAGGAGCAGCTAGGACCCTGGCTATAGCGCTCTTTCCTTTTTGCAGCCCATGTTCTGACTACTACTAATCCTGCCTCCTGTGTTAACCTGTGATTAGTTGTAGGGATGGACAGTGTGGCGAAAAACACATCAGATCGCAATACTTGACCCTTTTTTTTTACAATATGAATCAGATTATATACTTTTGTAAACAAAGTACTTCAATGTTTCATGCAGGCAAGGAGAAATCCTTTTTCGTTTCCAAGAAGAAAACTAGCTCTAACGTCCAGGCTGTTCCTGGAGATAACTATTATTAATGAAAAATACCTTAATGCTTCCATTCTGATCGTGAGGCTGTATCCCTAAACACTTAAGCACAGGAATCATCTAGTAATGCTGAGTTCACACATACAGCAGCCACAAAGTGACCAGAGCTCATTCACTTTCAGTCACTTCCGTTGGTGATTAGACACGGTGTGTTCAATCACGTAAAAGTTGAAATTGGAGCGACTTGGTGCTCGGGTTAACCTTTTGTTTTTGCCGGCCACCCTGTACAACATATTAGAGCAAGTGTATTAATATTATTATTAATATTATATAATTAGGTTAATTAATATTAACCTGTGAGTTTCATCACAGCCAGCACTGCTGCTGTAGAAATCAGAATTGATTCTGGATCACTCTGGTTCTAAATCTAATAAAAATCTTTTTTTTATTTATTTTAAATAGTTTTATTGTAAACGATAGACTAATGTTAAAGGATTTTTTCCTCTCTGACCCAGTGGCCCGTTTTCTTCCAAGTTCAGCTAGATCCCATACTTCTGGTCTTTTTAACTGGAAGTGTTTATTTCCAGACGAGCGAGAGAAGCGAGAAACCGTGGGCCGAAGCGGGAAGACGGAGGGACCATCAGGGAGACGGAGAGAGAGAGATGGAGAGAGCGATGGCTCGTCCGCTGAATACAAACAGGGTTTTTCCATCCCGAGGTTTTGCCCTCATGGCACCGGGAGAGGCAAGGAAACAGCTTAGATTAATGCACTGATAGAGACAGAGAGGGGGCTGTGTCAGGGGAACGAGGGAGAGTGAGAGAGAGAGAGCAAGCCAGACAGAAAGACGAGTGGAGGATTAATTAAAGTGATGGACAAGTCGTTTTTTTTTAGAACAAAGTTGTTGTTTTGTTTTTTTTTAATCTGTTGTTAACTTGCTAAGATTCCACTTGGAATATATTTTAAAAGCTGAATATCTTCAGTACTGATATGCTGTTTAAAGCTAGACGGATGTATAGAAATCTAATAGTTTAGACATTAAATAAATAAAAGCAATTAAAAAAAAAACGTTATTGAGCATCCGTAGATATCGCATCTTCTACACGACACGGATTCTCATAACCTGGCAGCAGAATCATGACTGTGTTATTAAAATTTTGGACATATCGGTTTAGTATCAGCCGCTACTCCGAGCTCTGATATTATCAACGTAAAACACGGGATGGAAACGTGTCTAGTTTTCACGCGGCTCGTCATCTGCTCTTCAGTGATACTGTTACTCGGAAATCACAGGGCCCGGGTCATACACAACTCTTTTATTGTTTTCTATTTTCTAGTTATTTACCTTCATTTCTGAGCCCTCACACCTTTCCCTTCCTTTCTCTGTGTCACACACACACACACACACACACATACACACACACTGGTATCAGGTATATCAGGGGTTATATCAGCCTGTAATTCAGCTGTTGATATAGCGTTCAGGCCCGTGCGCGTGTGTGTTGTGCTTCTGTTATCATGAATCACAGACTCTCAAGTAAGTGTGTTTGTGTGTGTGTAGTGTGTGTTTGTGTGTGTGTAGTGTGTGTGTAGTGTGTGTGTGTGTGTGTTAGTTATCAGTGATCAGAGCGAGGTTGTCTAGGTCATATGTTGCTTTATATTTCATCATCTTTGACTTCTTATCTGCTATTCCTACACACGCCTAATTCTGTTTCCACACACACACACACACACACCAAAATATGTTACCGTTATGAAATGCATCAACACTTGTGTGTATTGTATGTAATACGTGTTTTTAAGGATGTAAGAATACACACACACACACTCTTTCTCTCTCACACACACATACACTCTCTCTCTCTCGCTCTCTCTCTCACACACACTGGCCAGTTTATTAGGAACATATGGCTGCTGGATGTTTTATCAGGATAACCTACAGTATGTGTGCATGATATAGGTAAGCTTTTATGGAGTGTGTGGACTGTCTGTATGTGTGTGGAGTGTATCAGGTGAAGCTGGGTGTTTTAAACACTCCATTATTACTCCTGAGGTGAGAAACAGTGCACCAGCTCTACATATCCGTCCAGCAGCAGTCTTGAGGTCAGTTGAAGTGTTAAAGGATAATTTAAAGGATTATGTGTGAAATAACATTTCGACTGCATACCTATAAGATGGATCAGTAAGGAAGGAGTGTATAATATGGCCAGTAACTGTACAGTGTTTCAATTTAAAATAAAATCATGGCTGAATAAAATTGATTTGCTAACCGAACACGATTATCGAGACGAACCCCTAAGCTCTGTCTGTAACAGGAATCAGCCATGGCGGTTTTCTTCCCTTTACCCCACTGTCATCAGCCATCTCCTCCGATCTGTTTATTTGAAAAGAATTTAATTTCACCCTGTTATGTTTAATCATCCTTCATTAACAGTAAATTTCGATCTCTCTCTCTCTCTCTCTCACACACACACACACACACACACACAGAGTTTCAGACAGTGGCTGGCCGGGTGTTGACCTGCGTTGGCGCATTTATCTAATAACGTGATTTAAAGGATTTCCTGCCTGGGCCGTGGGGTTACATGAGGAGTAATTTCTTAAAAATGTGAAGGGAAAGAAGTAAAGAACACACACACACACAATCCATGTCAGGACCTACTACTGAATGAACTGTGACTACAGATCATGAATGCTGTACTACACCTAAATCTAACCTTTTCTCTTTGGCACTGTCCAAACGTCCCTACAAGGTCACAAGCTTTAGATCTTTTTCTCGTCTTTGTAGGGGCGAACATATAAAGAAAAACACACACACAGTTGTTTGTGTTCATAATTATATATTGATTTCAATTCTGACACTGAACCTTTGCTCATACAGTTATTTTAGATCATTCAAAGGAAACGGCAATGACCCTTGAGGCCTCATTTGTAAAAACTGTCAGATTTGATCTTGAACCTCTAACATTTATTTGTACATACTTCATGGCTCTGTTGATTGAGTGAGCGGAGGAGGATTTTGATTCCTACCAGTATGACGTATCCGAGCGCCCTGTATGACTTTAAGAAGAAAGGAACTGAAGGTAATGTCAAATCTGCAAAGTAAAGGTAAGAGGGTTTTCAGTCATAAAACAGTTGAAGAATGAGAATGCAGTGTGTGTGCGAGTGTGTGGTTAACAGCACATGCTCTGCAGCCTGACAGTAAGTGGTGGTGTGTCTTTGACCTATATAGTGAGGATGGTGTGTGTGGTTTGTAACACAGAGACATTAGAGTGATCGTGTGGAGATGTGTGATGGTGTTATCACGAACCACATAGTTAACCAAGTCTGAAGACCCGAGACAGATCAGTTATATCATTTAGTCTGTGTAATAAATCAGTTTGAGACAATCCACTGAGTTGTTTAAAATGATCTTTATACCCAGGCTAATATTACCTACAGCTTGTATAAAAATCTATAATAATTTATATTATTTATATGTATAGGATTAGATTCATTTTCTGTTGCTCTCTGAGATGAACGTATTTAATCTATTCATTTTAATTTTTTTTAATGTATTTGTTTCTTTATGGCATTAACACAGTCGTTTAAGTTTTTCTGAGATGTGTGTAATCTCTGCACTCATCCTGTTACAACTCTGAAAGCATCTTCTTAGACGGTATTAAAGCTCAAAACAGCTACGCATTACCTAACGTTATGGCTTGATACTAATCTCAAACTAATCTTCATTTACTTGGACGAGGAGAAAAACCTCCTGATTTTTTTATGTTTGATGCACACCTGAATACAGATGTTAACATCTGTCCGGAAGACAGAAACACAAAAAATAGCAAGAAGTGGAATAAATGCTTGGGATACATTTAGCCTGTGCTTTTAATGTTCTTTTCTTATAGTGATATAGATGAAGCAGTTGCATAGTGGAGGTGGTTAAAATTGGGTCAGACAGCTGAGCAGTCGGTTTGAAGAATTGTACAAGATCCATCATCTCTAGAAATATACGCCTGCTTATTCATTCAGTTCAGCCAATCAGAGGCATTGACCAGAGTTTATCCCTTTATGGCTGAGCGGAGAGTAACCTGTTGTGATCTTTCGCTCCATGTTCCGGGGTTTTCCTGTGGTCTGAGATGCTTTTCTGCTTACCACGGTTGTAAAAAGTGTTTATTTGAGATTAGTCTTCCTGTCTTCTTGTTGCTCTCCTCTCTTAACAACTGCTGTATATAGGACGCTCTTTATTTTTTGCACAAACTCCAGAGACTCGTGTGTTTGAGATCAGCAGTCTGTGAAAACAAGCATGCCATACTGAGATCAGTTTTTTTTTTTCTTCTCACTCTGATGTTTGATGCATACTCATGACCTGTGTTGTTTTGGAGCATTGCAACTCTGCCATGTGATTTGTTGATGGAATAATTAGATGAGTGAGCAGGTCTACACATGTTCCTATTAAAGTGGCCACCGAGTGTGTATTTTCAGTGCACTCTAATTTTTGTAGCTACTTTAGTGCACTGATCATACAATTCTAGCTCAGTATCCATTTTTAATTGTGGTCCATATTAACCATGCTTGTTCATTCACCACACACACACAAACACACACACACACAGGCTCCCTTTTTTTTCTGTACACTGTCCTTTTCCTGTTTTCCCATCACTCCCTCTTGAGCGTCCCTCGGCAGCTCTGAGGCACGCAGCTGATTGGCCGGCTTGGGCGGCGGCGTAATTGTTGGGACTGGTCCGTTTAGGCCATGTAATGGCTTCCTTTTTTGGGGAGGAAATAGGAAGCAAAATGTAAATTAAGCAATTATGTGTCTTAGCGAGGGCAAACAACAGTGACATTATAGACTGTAAGCCGTGGTATTTATAGACCTTAATAACCTTAAGTGGGCCTGTTTGGAAGCTCAACAAGGGAATTAATGCAGTCTAAACAGGCTGGTTTCTGTTTGACTCGCCACTTGCGGCCTTCACTTGTGTGTGTGTGTGTGTGTGTGTGTGTGAGAAAGCAAGCATCTCAGCTTGCCATTTTGATTACAACATGCTAAAACAAAGAACCTTAAGATTCTGTGATCTTCACCTTTACCTCTAGCACCAGCCAAGCATCCTGAACACACACGAGTTCTAATTTAGCTGATTATAAATGTTGATGTTTTAGTGAGCCGACCCTGGGGATTAGATCTAGCTGAAGTGTGCAGCGTATTTAAGTTAGTTTGTTTAACGCTTTTCAGTTAGGTAGCTTATTTACACTAATGCTAGTCTGTGGATTTGTCTGTTTGTTTAAGGGAGACTTTCATAACTACTCTTGAGTGAATGGAAAATTACACTCTCAGACATTAGATATATTTATATTGGAACATCAGGGATGAGTTAGCATGATAAATTTTTTTCCTGATTGAAGTTCGTTAGCTCCTGAAAGCAAAAAACTCGAGGTCGTTATTATTTATTATTTATATATTTATTATTTTTAAAATTTTTATTATTATTATTTTAATATAGATTCTTATTTTTATTATATATTTTCTATTATTTTGTATTATATTTATAATATTTTTTTGTAAAAATTTGAAGCATTGTTTTATTATTTTAACAAGAAATGGCATGTAGCAGTAGTGGAGCCCGACAAGTTGCCACTGTTGGGCCCCTGAGCGAGGTCCTTAACCCTCTCTGCTCTAGGGGTGCTGTTTCATGGACACCCTGCGAGTCTTCTCCTCGTCCTCCTCCTTCTCCTTCTTCCTCTTCCTCTTCTCCTCCTCCTCCTCCTCCTCCTCCTTCTTCTTCCTGGAGACTATAAATGCAGGCCACCATGTTCCAGGATGCACCGCAGGTACTCCGCAGAGACTCGGCTGCGCTAGGTTAATGGTGGTGTTAGCATGAAAGCTGAAGCTTGAGAAAGTTGAAGGAAATGAGAAATGAGAAAGCTGAACAGACCGAGGATTAAAGCACTGCTGCATCACTCTGTTTAGGTGTACCAGAAGCAAGAGTTAAATCACTTCCAGCAGCTAGTCAGACGGCATTGTGGGACACTGTCAATCAGTGACAGAAGACTGTGTTGATGAAAGTCAAAATCTTGTATGAAATCAAGTTGTTTAGAGTGTATTTTATTGTTATCAAGATTGCGGAGTGAGTGAGTGAGTGTATTATAATGAAAATATTAATGTCAACCACATGGGACTGCAGTCCTAGAAGGCTGGCTATGTATTAAGTGGTTAGTAGAACAGATGAGTGAGACAGATGTGCAATATTAGGGCTTTTCACACCGCACTTCACCCGGCTTGTCCTCATTTTAAACCCTGCTTTCAACCCCAGGTAGAACAACACTTTACAGCATGAAACAATGTTGTGTTGGAAGGTTATGGCATGATCCTTGGCAGCAGACGTCCAATCTGTAACTGAATAGCGGAAATTAGCAGAAGTTGGAAATCATTGAACGTCCGGTCAACTAGTCAAACTCAGAAGACCTGTCCTTCTTCCTCACTGACACGAAAGTTCAAGACAAGCTGTTCCATCATGGTACTGACTGCAAATAAGAAGGTTAGACCAGGGTTTGTGAATGTACAGTGTGATTATGACGTCAGATTATTAATAACCAGGACTAATTGTTAATCCCGGGTAAAGTGTGAAACATCAAGCAAGAATATCCCAGGATTCAGTTTACCCCGAGTTTACAATCATCCAGGCTTAAGTAATTCAAACCCGTATGTATGAATCACTGAGTGTGTCACACACACACACTTCTGTGACCTTTCTTTCTATTTACAGATGAAAGTCTGTCTCTCATCACACTGTAGAAATCAAGAATACAGAGCATTAGAGAGTCTCTCTGATTTCTGCATCAGGATTTTATCACATCTTCCTCAGCTCAGCTTGCAGATGTTGTGCAGATGTTGCAGGTGTTGGTCCCATATGTTCGTCAGCGGCTTCATCTTTAAGTCGCAGCGAAGCAATGAAAGTTCAGAAACGCTGATTCGGGGCCTTCGAGGTGAGCTGGAGCCATCGAGCCGATCCTCCACCCCAAATATTTTTTGCCTTGCTGATTGTGCTAACGGCAGCACACTTGTATTATTTTTTTGCAGGAGTAAGCATTCAGGCCTCCTTTTTTTTTTACTTTTTTTTTTAAGCTCAGCCCCTCATCTTAAGTGCACTTGCACTGTTTTTTTTTTTCTCTCGATTGAGTCGCGTCCCTCTCGAGCGCAGAGGCAGTTCAGGATTATTTTCTCTCCCGTTTTGAGATAGAGCAGCTTTATTTTTTCCCGCTCAGCCCGAGAGTCGGGCGCGTGTTGACCCAGCGGTTTCTGTGATTTCAGGAAATCAAAATAAATTGTGAGAATTAAGAAAGTTATCTTAATACACCAAGATGAGAGGCAGAAATTTGAATACGTAGATTATTGAGCTGGGGCTCATAGAGACCATTGTTTGTTTGTTACTTTGACTTGGAGCTTTTGTTTAGTAGTTCACTTTTAGGATTTTTTTTTCTGTAAATATGATTTATTTTTTCCCCAAAAGAAAGGGCCACTGTATGTGTATAAAGGTACGTGTGGGGCGAGGCGTACACTTCACCTGTGCGTGTCGTTCTGAAAGGCATGCCAGCTATGGGATAGCACCACTAGCATTTTTTTTCCTGGTGCCATCCTGTCGTCTGTTTTCTTTTTTTTCCCTCCCCATTCTCTCCCTCATAGAGGCAAGCAAGAGGAATCCTAGCAAGAGATGCAGATATCTCTCTCTCTCTCTCTCTCTCTCTCTCACACACACACACACGCACACACAGACAAACACACGCGCACACACAAACACACATACACACAGTCTTCCGTCGGCGTTCATCCGTTACGAGAAAGGCAGACTGCTGGCGCCGGCCTGTTTGGACTCCTCATGACACACACACACACACACACACACCTACATTTGCTTACCATTTGCACTTCTTACTTCTTTGTAAGTTCTGACTAATTTCTATGCCATGCACTTGTTCCTGGTGAACAAACACATTATTACACACGAACTTTGTCTTTCGTAACCTCTCTCTCTCTCTCTCTCTCTCTCATACACACACCCACACACACACACACAGTGGTGTGCGTTCACCAGCTGTAAATGAGGCGTATTGTTGTATTGCGCCGGCCGTCTGTGAAACAGAAGAATGTTCTAGAGTTCGGAGTCGTGGCCCTCATGCAGGCTGGGAGTTAACCAAATTTCTATCTTTCCTTCCTTTCCTCATTGCTGATTCATCTATCTTTCTCTTTCTCTCTCGCTCTCTATCTCTCTTTATCACCATCGTCCTCTCGTCCTCAGAGGTGAAGAGTTCAGAGACATGAGCTCAGGTAGATGGGAGCGAACTCATCCCATCGAAGTCTCCTCTCTCTCTCTCTCTCTCTCTCTCTCTCTCTCTCTCTCTCTCTCTCACTTTCTCTCTCTCTCTCTCACTTGCTTTCTCTCTCTCTCTCTCTCTCTCTCTCTCTCGTGAGAAACACCTGAGAGCCGTTAGAGCAGTGACGAGGACATGGCACATACGTTGCTGATCCTTGCAATATCCTTCACTAATGCATCTTTACACAGTACCTCATAGTTTTACTGAATGGAAAAGCCACAGCTGTGTTCACGTCCCTGTAAATAATCACACACACAGACCTCAGACTGATCCCAGGTTATGTAGATGTGTAGTGTTTGGGTATTTTCTATAGTAAAAGTATACATGTAGAGTCACAATGCTTGTCTGACCATTAGCACCACCACCTCGGAATGCAAGCAGGACATGGGAGGAAACGCGGACCAGGGAGGAAATGGCCCGGCCGTGTCATGTGACTCTTTCTATTTGCCCGAACGCTTTTCCGAAAAGTTTATTTGACTTTTTCCCGAGGTACAATGTTTACGGAGTCAAAACGTCGATTATTTATCCAGGCTAATTTGAAGCAGTGCTCTCTCTCTCTCTCTCTCCCTCTCTCCCTCTCTCTCTCTCTCTCTCCTCCTTTCTTTTCGCATAATCCTGGGCCAGCGGCGGAGAAACGGAGTCAGATGAAAGATTAAATAAATAAATAAAACGCTTTGGCTAACATTCCCCTCTGATTGACCTGACCCTCTGACCTCGCAGACACTCACAAAGAGGTCACAGCCTGACCGACCGAATGCTCTCTCTCTCTCGCTCTCTCTCTTGCTCTCTCTCTCGCTCTCGCTGTCTCTCTCTCTTTTTAATTTCTTTTTATTCCTCCTCCAAGTTGCAGAACATTTCTACTGCTCCCTTTACCTCGGAGAACTGTACTACACTACTGCCATCTACGATCCTGCGTCAGTATGAGACGTGCGAGCAGTTCATCATTTCTTCAGTCATGAAAAACTAATCCTGTTTTCTCATTAGAGTTTTCTATTATTCTTCACTAATGCGAGTGTATAGCTGTTGACTGAAAGCAGTAACGCATTGAGGAGTGTACTAATTGAGTCCGGATCAGATGTTGGTCCTGAAGAGATGGCAGCAGTGAAACAGGGTTAGGGATGTACACAAGTTACCTGCGGAATTTATTATATTTATTATAAATATGTATTTTATATATATATATATATATATATATATATATATAATGTGTGTGTGTGTGTGTGTATGTATATATATGTATATATGTAGTGTATAAATGGAATTTGAGTGCAAATGATTCTATAGAATTCTATAGTAGATTCTATATTAGAAATATATTATTAGTAGAATGTTGAGAGAAATGAGTATAAATACTGACCTAAATTTCTTTCTGTTTGGATCATGTACTTATTATTAATAATAATTGCTTTATTATTGAGCATGCTTTGGTTTCCACCAGATTGTGTGAAAGCCTGTTCAGCATGGCGTATGTTTTTTTAATAAAAAAAAAAAATGACTTTATTCATTCATATCTGAGCTTGAGTACAAAAAAGTGTTACAAAATATTTTCACAAATCTACTTTAATATAAATAGGGATCTAAGAAATAGTGCAGACTCTCAACTGCTGAATTGTTTTAAAGAAATATATCATTTTCTTTATATTTTAGAATTGTGGAACTTTGTTTTGTACTGTGGAAAAAGAAAAAGCAATCAGTTCTCAGCTTTTCCGTGTGCTTTCACACTGCAAAGTGAATTTTTCTGTGATCATTTAATGTGATATAAAAATACCGATCATTTCTAAAGAGTGGCATTCGGCTCTCAGAGCTGACCTCTCTGAGAGTCGAATGCCTTAAATACTTTATGTAATATTTATATGGATACAAGCTGTTTCTAGTTTATATAGAATTTCGTTTATGTTTCTGCTTTATTACATAAGCTGGAAAAATTCCGATAATGCAGAAAAGACAGCACTTCTCTTCTGTAGGTAGTTTTATTTTATTTTATTATTTTTTTTGCTTTATGAACTTTTATCGAGATGAAAAAATGTTTTCCAGTAATGCTTATTTAATCAGTCTGTACACTGATAATAAATGTGCAATGTGTAGCATTATTACATTTTAATAATAGGTTTGTTTAGAAAAAACTTCTGTAGAGATGGTCGAGTTTACAATGTGAAGTCTTTAAATATGATTCATTTGGAATTGCAACACAAATAACTGTGCTACAAAATGATGCAGACGAGTGCTCACTTTAGGGAGCGTGTTATATAAGGACTTTGTGTCTGAAGATATTCCTCAGTAACTAATGTTTTTTAATGCTTTTCAAAGCTCTAGCATGTTAATTTGAAAATTTTTAGCCATATTTTCTGGACACATCTTTATAATTCATAATGATTCTGAATATAATGATGAATTTCTACTAAGAGGATTGAGCTTCTGATGATCATGGAGTCCTTTCTTAGGAAAATCAGCTTTAGCATTTAATGTATATGAAATATATGTATATGTGTATATATATATATATATATATATATATATATATATATATATATAAATGAATAAATATATAAATATATATATATATATATATATATATATATATATATATATATATATATATATATATATATATATATATATATATATAAAAACACATGCACAAAAAGAACAGTTAACCCTTAAAAACTTGAGTAAGTCTGCATGTGTAAAGAAACAAGGTGCAGTGGAAAACAATGGAAAGTAAGCTCTGCTTAACAAAACACACCTTATATATTTGCAAGCCTTTATTTTGTTATAAGAATGAATGAATTATGGAATGAACATTGTGCAGTGTGACAATTAGAAGAAAATACACAAAGTATGGTGACTAAAGCTGTTTTAATTTTTTTTTGTTAAAGAGGTTTGTGTCGCCGAATGCTTTGTCTATGTGTATTTGTGCAAGAAGATTGTGCATCATATGGGTGGGTGTGTGTGTGTGAATGAATGAAATGTGGTGTGTCTGGATGCCCCCACGTCATGTGTGAGTCACGTTTAACGCCGAAGTGATAAGGCGCATATTTGAGCGCATTTTTGATCTGCAGATTAGCTTCCCCACTCGAGAGGGGATTTTTTTTTTTCTCAGGGGTTCAGGAGAAACGAGGACATTTCTGTAGCGATACGTCAAAAATATATCATATCATCAAAAATGATCGTACGTCTTATTGTATGCAGTTTGGCTGAAAAATCTGCTGAAGCTAAAAACAAGTCGGTTGATGCTGTTATTCGATATCTACTAAAATAGATTTTTACCATTGAATTAAATGCTTTCATTTAATCCATTCATTCTGTCCGTATTAAATAAAAACTAAATTTATTTTAAAAAATAAAAATAAAAAAATCACAGTGTCCATCATATGTTTAAGTGAAATCGCTAGTAATAATGTTTTAGAATTTTTTTATGCTAGCATATTTGAGCACATGCACCCAGCGCTGTTGAGGTTAAGTGTGTAACACTGTGTAATGATCATTTAAAGTAATTTCAGTGTCATGTCGCAGTGTGTTGTATCATACTCAGTGGTGGTAAAACACTGAAACCTCTCAGTGAACCCGAGCAAACTGAGAGGTGGATTAGAGCTCATCAGAACATGCAGTATCGCACACATACACTAAAAAATTGGTGAATTTGCCAGTAGGTTGATGTCAAATCTACATTGAACAGTTCAGCTAAATTGCCAGGAGTCATCTTCTAGCCTAGCGATCACCCGAACAGAAGGACAATTCTCTGTCTCATTAGCGTAATCTCATGACTAGCTTGTGCAGCATCTTAAACACCCAACAATTAAAATAATCTTCATGTCACATCAGAGTTAACCTGAAACGAGGTAACAACAGCTTCTAAACAACTCTTTAGTAATGTGCTACAGTAGCCTATAATAAGTTATTGTTAGAACTGGTTATTAGTCATGAGAAAGTATTACACAATTTTATTTATTATATATATATATATATATTTATTATATATTATATATATTTATTATATATTATATATATATATAATTAATAATATAATTGTATATATATATATATATAAATTGTCTAATTGACTCAATTACTAAATAATAGTAAAAAACTAAATAAACTAAAAAAAAAAATATTTACAATTAATTAATTACTTAATTACTTTTTTTGGAAAGAGTTTGTTTAGAGTTTATTAAAAAGCTGCAGTAGTGAATTTTTGTGCAGTTTGTGTACAGTCATTTTAGACCTCTACCCTTGCCCTAAAACACTTATTCTGATGTTTAGTAGTTATAATCATAGTAGTTTATGTTTAGTAGTTATCGTCAGAATATCAGATTGTGTCAGCTGATCTTCAGGATAAGGGGAAATCAAGTGGTATTGTGCCATCTCTAGAGTAAAGTGTCAATATTAGATGACGGATGCCTTTAATATTTTTAAGTTGCATGATAAACTACACAGTCATTTTTCTCTATTTATATATTTCTTCCACCCTCACTTCATTGATTATTTTTTTAATTTAATTTAATGCTCCCATGTCGGACTTGTACTGTAATAATAGTTACACTATAAGAAATTAATTCAATTATAGAAATTGAAATGAATTAAATGATTTAATTTGTACTTTTTGAAATGTTTGGATTTGGGTTAGTAGTTTTGTGGGAAGTTAATGTCTAAGATCTCTGTGTGTGTGTGTGTGTGTGTGTGTGTAATCGGCAGCACCCGCAGTAGCCGAGGCTCATCAGCTCGAGCAGCAGGCCAGTATTACTGATCTCTGGGCAGAACAAAGTCGTCCCAGCGATACGCCACCACACAGTCCTCCTTATCTGTTTACGCGGCGCACTTTTTCAAACGCAAACATTTTCTTTAGATTCTCTGGGAACACGGCGCTGATAGTCATCACACACACACTCTAATTGCCTCAGATAGGAGCGCGTTATTAGCATCAAAACCGAGCAGAAGAGTCTTTCACCCTGAATTAAAACAAACCTCTGTGATTTTTTTTTTTTTTTTTTTTTTTTTTTTTAAAACCACGCACCCAAGCAGAGATATCGTCCTCCCTCCCTGTGCCGCCTTAAACCATTTCGAATCTGGAAACAATTGGCAAAAAATTTTGCCGTATTTTCATTTCATACTCTTGATTGGACCGGTTAATGGTTTTCTTTATTGTTTCTGCAACTGCAGAGGCATATACAGTGTGGACTCTGTGTGTGTGTGTGTGTGTGTGTGTGTGTGTTAAGTGCAGGAATAGGCTCAGCCCTCATTTCAACCCGGTTCTGGGGTGTGTGTATGTGTGTGTGTGTACACTCCTGCTCGGCCTGCTCCGGGGGCATTCCTCTGCCGGTTCACTGGCAAACCTCAAGTAGGGCCCTTTTTTCGACCCCTCTAATTGCTGAAAGACATAATTGTAGGGCACTTTGAAGTAAAAGTCAATTTGCCACGAGTCCGCTCTTAAGTGTTTGACTCAAGCAGCTCTTTTCCTGAGAGCTCACCGCGATATATCGATAACGCCAAGTCAATTTTGGCGTGTTTATTTAACAGGGCCAAAAACATCACCGTTTCCTTGCATTCGTTTACCCGAACGGCTGTACGTGTTTTTGGATCACACTTTAATAGATTATTGCCATCATGCAGCTTATTATTAAGGACAGCTTATTTTGGCTAGCAAAGGTCCCTGTCTGTGTGTGTAAGAGAGCAGGTGTGTGTGAGTTGGTGGAATTGTGCATATGTTTAACAGCATGATGTTGAAGCTTTCAGCGCGTGTAGGTGATGACAGTGTGTAACGTTTTTTGGTGTGGCGCCTCCACGCTCTGCTTCTCAATGCAACTCAACCAGTCGTGAGACACAACGTATGCACTAGCGCTGAACCCGTGGGCGTGTGGGGTGTGTGTACGTGTCCTGCGCCACCCGTCCATGTTTATTGTTTACTGTTCTCTGGTGGCGCCAGGGCTCAGAAAAACAGAAGCCTTAAAAACACTTTGTTTTGGGGGGAGGCCGAGTTCTGCGGTATTCTAATCGCAAAAGGCGATCAGGGCCCCTGATCTACGGATAGAGGGAGAGAGAGAGAGAGAGAGAGACAGAGAGAGGGAGAGAGAGAGAAGGGTTGCATTACTTTAGTCTAGTTTTTATGTATGGCCCTGAGAACATGTGGGTGCTCCAGCCAGTCTGTCTCCGCAACGACCTGAAAGAAAGAAGAAGAGAAAAAAGAAAGAGCTGCAGTCAAAGAAGAGAGAGAGATAGAGAGGGAGAGTGTGTGAATATGTGCAGGGTGTCTACTGTACTTTCTACTTTATTCCCCTTACCTGTGCAATGTGCCCACAGATTCTTGTGAAACTGTTCGCATGAGCTGATAATGCACTTTATCTCACACTTCATGATAACTACATGAGGATCATTTAGGGCGGTTTACGATATCACAGTAACATACCTGTCTCTTTAGATAGCGTTTTAACAGAGAAATCAAAACTATCCAGCGTTAGTTGGTTTTTTTTTTTTTTTTCCCTTCCGTAGAATCTGTGTCTGGTCATTCGAATTATGGGATTGTATTCCCCAATAGGAAGAAGCAATAATCTTATTTTTTTTGTTAATAATACCAAGGTTAAAGCCCTTATCTCAAGAACAGAACCTTAAAATGAGCAACTTAAAAATGAGAAAGAGTGCATAAATCTCTACCAGTATGCACAGTATGCAAGTGCTGGTATTTTATGGTTATATCCCAGTATGTTATGTATAAGTACAGTTTTTTTATGGCAAATATGAAGTCTTACATAATGTTAGAACAAAACTGGTTTTTTTTTCTCATATTGTCAAAATAGTGGAAACTGGTTTTAACAAAAAACTAGATCAATGTGAAGATAGAAGTTTTTTCCTAATTCCTCACCTCTTCCCAGACTGTGTTCACCTTTTCTGGAAGCTGAAATAAGAGAGATCTATTGTTCTGACCAGATCTAGTTTGGCTTCAGGTGTATTTTGGACATCGCTCAAATATGCAAATACCATTTGCATTGGGGATTTTCATAGTTCTTTTCCTCTGTTATTTATTTATTTTTCTTTTTACATTTAACTAATTTACTGGCCCGGAATTCTGCATAACTGAAAATAAAGCCAGTCCATTAGGATGAATTATTCATTTGATCTGATTATGCTATGATGTACAAACAGGGCTGTCAGGTGTTATTCCTTTCAGCGGGTGTGGTGATGGGGTTGAATGCTCTCAGACAATGGAAAAGTTTGGAATTAAAAATTGGTGCTAGGGTCATGTTTAAATGGAATGGTTTGGGCTATGGTGAAGTGGGCTAGGGTTGGGTCAGTCTCAAAAAGCTTGCAGGATGTTGAGCTTGGACAAAATCATGTGAAGTTAGGTTGGTCGTAATACTCTCGAGGTATGATGTTGGGTTCGGACAGAACGTTTGTGGGGTATCTGCATATAGGGTTCAAACAGAATGTTTTAGGCCTGTGGTCAGATTGGACTTTGTCATAATGTTTTTAGGATATGATAGAAGGGTTTCAGAGAGACTGTTCTTAGGGGTATGATAGAAGGGTTTCAGAGAGATGGTTCTTGATCAGAAGGGGTTCAGAGAGACTGTTCTTGGGGTATGGTCAGAAAGGTTTCAGAGAGACTGTTATTGGAGGCATGATAGAAGGGGTTCAGAGAGACTGTCCTTAGGGGTATGATAGAAGGGTTTCAGAGAGATGGTTCTTGATCAGAAGGGGTTCAGAGAGAATGTTCTTGGGGTATGGTCAGAAAGGTTTCAGAGAGACTGTTATTGGAGGTATGATAGAAGGGGTTCAGAGAGACTGTTCTTAGGGGTATGATCAGAAGGGGTTCAGAGAGACTGTTCTTAGAGGTAGGATCAGAAGGGGTTCAGAGAGACTGTTCTTAGAGGTAGGATCAGAAGGGGTTCAGAGAGACTGTTCTTGGGGTATGGTCAGAAAGGGTTCAGAGAGACTGTTCTTGGGGTATGGTCAGAAAGGGTTCAGAGAGACTGTTCTTGGGGTATGGTCAGAAAGGGTTCAGAGAGACTGTTCTTGGAGGTATGATCAGAAGGGGTTCAGAGAGACTGTTCTTGGAGGTATGATCAGAAGGGGTTCAGAGAGACTATTCTTAGGGGTATGATCAGAAGGGGTTCAGAGAGACTGTTCTTAGAGGTAGGATCAGAAGGGGTTCAGAGAGACTGTTCTTGGGGTATGGTCAGAAAGGGTTCAGAGAGACTGTTCTTGGGGTATGGTCAGAAAGGGTTCAGAGAGACTGTTCTTGGGGTATGGTCAGAAAGGGTTCAGAGAGACTGTTCTTGGAGGTATGATCAGAAGGGGTTCAGAGAGACTATTCTTAGGGGTATGATCAGAAGGGGGTCCGAGAGACCGAGAGAGTTCTTGGGGTGATTATTGTTAAGAGTGATTATTGGAATAAATGTAGCTTTACTGTCAGTTTGAAACAGTCTGGCCATTGTGCTGTTCTTGATGCTTGATCAGTACATTAATGAAACTCTTGACCTGTATCAAATTGACAGATTGGATATTTGCATGTATAAGTACACTTATATTGCCAAAAGTTTTGGGACGTCCAAAAGAGTTGGTCCACCCTTTACAGCTATAACAGCTTCAACTCTTCTGGGAAGGCTTTCCACAAGGTTTAGGAGCGTGTTTATGGGAATTTTTGACCATTCCTCTAGAAGCGTATCTCTGAGGTCAGGCACTGATGATGGACGAGAAGGCCTGGCTCTCAGTCTCCGCTCTAATTCATCCCAAAGGTGTTCTGTCGGGTTGAGGTCAAGACTCTGTGCAGGCCAGTCAAGTTCCTCCACACCAAACTCTCTCATCCATGTCTTTATGGCCCTTGCTTTGTGCACTAGTGGACAGTCATGTTGGAACAGGAAGGGGTCATCCCAAAAACTGTTCCCACAAAGTCGGAAGCATGAAATTGTCCATAGTGTCTTGGTATGCTGAAGCATTAAGAGTTCCTTTCCCTGGAACTAAGGGGCCAAGCCCAACCCCTGAAAAACAATACCTGAATTCAGTGATTTGAAGGGGTGTCCCAAAACTTTTGGCAACATAGTGTAGGTGTACAGGGGTTCCTAATAAAGTGACAGGGGAGTGTCCATCTGTGTACATACTGACACTGACACTGCAAAGGCCCTGTGTATTTATTGATAAACAATTAAAGGTTCTGCGTCTCACCTGATTTTGCTTATTTACTTTTATATAAGGTGTACATTGTTTATCGTTTCTGTATTTGGTTTTAGCACAAACTGTTGCTCTGATGGTTAACAGTGTGTACTGGCCCTTATCTGTCACTGTTGTGGGTTTTTGTACAGGTCACTGTCACATACAATATACAACAACCACACTGTAACTGAAAACTTTAACTTTCCTCTTTTTCTTTTCACTCACGCAGAGCAGTACATTGCGACACACACACACACACTGCAGGGTGTTTGATGGTACACTGGGGTGATTAGGAGAATCAGCAGGCTGTGGTAGAAGGCCTTGCAGGGAAAGAGAGAAGGGAAAGAGAGAGGGAGAGAGAGAATGCAGCAGCTCTTATCACAGGCAATTAATCAGCCAGACTCATATTGCGGGACAATTATTCAAAGCTTTTTCTTGAATAAGTTACAGGCGGAAGCCTCTGAAAGCCCCCCCAATCTTCCCTGGACGTGAAGGTCATGAGAGCGGGGAGGTCAAGGGGTTCTGCAGCCTGAGAACGTGTGTGCGTGTATGTGTGTGTGTGCGTGTGTGTGTGTTACAGAAAGCAAGGTCGAAGTTTTTCTTGTTTTTTCAATACCACAAATTCAAAGACAAAACTTCGTTATCTTGTGAGAATGATAAAGAGAACAGAGCACACTGGGGTAAGAGTTTGAAAGGTGCCCCTTTATTGCTAGAAGCATCCAGCGACGCAAGTTGACTTGTTCTTTGGGCTTGCATTATTTTATTATCGCAGTTAAATTTGCATTGAATCAGAGCCAGAATATAATTTCAAGCGAGAACACGAGAACCCAAAAAGCCTCAGTCGAATAATTTCCTATAACTGCATGTGCTTGTTTTATTTGTTAGGTTAGTTCTTGTTATCACTTGCATTATGACAGCTGTAAACCGATGTTCTCTCATCCGCCAAATTTGTCTTGAAGCTGATAAGAACTAAAGACATAACTTGTCATGTTTCTGTGAAACCGCACATTGTAAACTTCTCTATCCTTGTAAAGTGTCAACAATCGAGCCTTCTTCCAAAATGCAAAGTAAACGATTACACTCGGATAACCATATCCACAATAGCACATCGTTTTTTACAATTAGCGTATGCATTGATCATACAAGTCCATGTTACTATAGAAATTATGTAGTTTAAGAACATGCACAAGGCTCATAGGGCCATATTGCGGACACCTGAGCATCACATCCATGTATGGGCCTTTTCCAAATTTTTTGTAGAAAGTCGGAAGCACACAATTTATATAGAGGGTCTTTGTAGGTTGTAGCATTACAGTTTCCCTTTATTGGGACTAAGAGGCTCAAACGAATGAAATCCAGGCCTCTTCAACCATCATTAGTGTTCAATCTCACTAGTGTGCCCCAAAATCTAGTGGAAAGCCTTCTCAAAAGAGTGGAGATTGTTGTAACAGCAAAGAGGGAATAAATCCTGATGTGCAGAAAGCACATTTGGGTGTAATGGTCAAGTATTCACATACTTTTGGCCGTAGCCTATTTCATTCTTCCTGTAAGTGTGTAAATATTACAAAACCACAGCCGTCCCTCTAAGCGAAGAGCGCATCATGCCGTAATGTACACTTGATGTCTATATTGACCTTGATGACTGTAGAGGTCCTTTTTTCGTTGTCCATCCTTACATCGATCTGCCTTGGCATTAAAGTCTGCCGTGGCTCTGAAAATGGATATATTTAATTTACCCCAGTAGTATGATAACACTTAAATTTACACTAATTGAGTTTGTGATCTCCTCCAGGTAATTGCTGCAGTGCGGCTGATGCACTGCTGATGGTTTGCGTGCGTTTTTAAGTTCAGACGTTCACTGAACCCGATCTTCACCCCACTTTATTATTTTCAGATTAAATGGTCAAACAAATGAAATAAATTGACTTTAAACTTGTAGAAATTTGAACAAAAACAAAAATGCTTCTTACTTTGACAACCATTTCACAATATAAAAAAAAAAAACTCTGTAAAATAGTAGCCCTGAATTATCTCCAGATACACTGTATAATCAAAAGTATGTGGACACTTGACCATCACACCCATATTATGTTTGTTTTTAACATGGATGTTTTCAGCTGGATGTTAGTGTGTCGCTGTGGGGATTTGTGATCATTCAGCTACTAAACATTTCCTGTAACAACCCTGCAGAATTACACTTTACCCTTTTCATAAATATAATTGGCAGAAGCAGAACAGTTGGGTGTGCTGATTGACATGATTATATTAAACAAACTCCTACAGGTTGTGTGAACACACATGCGTGCGCACACACACACACACACACACACACACACACACACACACACACACACACACAACGAGTGCTCTCAGATGTTAGTAATTGTGCCTTGGCCATACAGAGCTGGAACATTAAAAGCTTCTTATCTTTTCTCGTTTAGGCCAGTGATTCTCCTGCTCATTGATTGGAGCCCAATAAATGACCCAGTGTTAATTACAGCGAGCCTTAATCCATGCTCCATATGGCAGTGGAGGAGAACAGGGGTGCAGGCAGAGATCTTAATGGGAGCGATATGAATTTGGTCCCAAATTGCTTACCTTAGCACAAAGTTTGCGAGAGTAAAAGAGCAGTTAGTGTAGCTATGATGCCCAGTCAATTTTGTGAGGCTAAACTGACCATTTTCCAGTTTGTTTGTGCCTTTTCTCTCTCGCACACTCTCTCTCTATCTCTCCCCCTCTTCCTCCGCTTCCCCGCCCTCTGTCGTTCTCTTATCTCACCATTTTAATTACTTCCCAACGTGTGTCTGAGCTTGTTTTCATTTCTCCGTGCCATTTTTGGCTTTGCCGGCTTTCTCTCGTTATCACGTCCTGTCTGTACTCTTTCTCCCGTTTGTAAATGACACAATCAATTATGACTCACGCGTGCATGTGTTTGTGCATTTGTGGAGCTTTCTTCTCCAGTGCCTAATTTAAAAGAAGGTGGGCTTATTTTTGATATTGGGATGAAAGGATGGTTTGTGATTACAGCAGGCCACATGGCTGAATGCCTGACGCAGGGATGAGCGATACAGCAACAGGATCATATCAGAGCACCTAAAGTCAGTCTAACGTCTAACAATACATGTATATAACACTACGTAGTATTTTTACACATGGATACAAAGTGCCAGAAGAATGGATCTATTTTTGCCCCGATTGTTAAATTGTATACATCTGCTATATTGTCTCAGAATTAATATCCTTTGAGTATTGTCCTAGAATAATTTTTGCTCGCAGTGCTGTTAAATTCACAATTCTGATTGATCAGATACACTATATTGCCAAAAGTTTTGGGACACCCCTCCAAATCATTGAATTCAGGGGTTGGCCTCGCTCATCCATGTCTTTTATGGACCTTGCTTTGTGCACTGGTGTGCAGTCATGTTGGAACAGGAAGGGGTCATCCCCAAACTGTTCCCACAAAGCGTGAAATTGTTCAAAATGTCTTGGTATGCTGAAGCATTGAGAGTTCCTTTCACTGGAATTAAGGGGCCAAGCCCAACCCCTGAGTTCAGTGAGTTGGTGGGGTGTCCCAAAACTTTTGGCCATATAAGTATATGTTCCTATACCAGTGCTTTTGGTGTATATGTTGACCTGCTTTTTCTTTTGGAAGGAGTCTCCAGTGTCAGAGCTTTGTAATAGTGAGAAGTTTTTTCAACACAGGAAAGTCTTCAGGAGTGAAGACTGCTCCTTCTTTATTCAATGACTTGACTTTTTAACCTTAACTTCACAAATAAGAAAAAAAGCGCAGACTCTTTGTTTGCTTTAATGCTACAATTTCTCCTCCCTGGAGCTATGAGACCGTAATACTGTTCCAGCATGACAATGCCCCTGTGCACAAAGCCCCTGGGCTCCATGAAGACATGGTGTGTTAAGGTTGGAGTGGAAGAACTGGAGTGTCCAGCACAGAGCCCTGACTCTGACTCAGCACCTTTGGGATGAACTGGAACACCGACTGAACCCCAGACCTCCTCACTCTTACATCATCAGTGTCTGATCTCACTAATGCGCTTGTATCTGATTGATCACTAATCCCCACAGACACGCTCCAACATTAGTGAAAGCCTTCCCTGAATCGGGGAGTTATTATAACAGTTAAGGGGGAATAAATTTGAAGTGGGATGTTGTATGGGTGTGAAGGTCAAGTGTCCACAGAATTTATGGCGTTACACCATAGCTGCTGTGTAAAGTAAGTGGAACTAACTTGTCTCACCGATGTGACTCCATCATTGATTATTTTTCTAGACCTGCACACTGTGTCATGTATTATTCCGTATATACTAACCACTACTTCTACTGTCGATGCCAGGGTTTTCACAAATGTGTGTTTTGCCATAATTTATCACTGTAATTATATTATTGGGTCATGTCGCCTGCCTGAAAGCTCTCAAACACTCTATAACTGCATTCTGTGGTCTCCATCGACTTGTGCATTACTGTAGTTAAATAATACTACCGCTAAATCTATCTCTAACCTCAGTACCCACAGACGACTTGCCAAATGTGTCCCAAAGTGTCAACTTAATCAAGGGTTTCTGTATCATGTACTGCACATGCCCATATAAACACACCTCTTCTAACCACACGCTCAGTCTCGCCAATTTTCTTGGTTTTCTTAGTTTTAGTTCTCTTACAGTTACGGTGATATTGACAGCTTTTGAAACAAAATTTTTGTTTTTTCTTTTGTCATTTTTGCTTTTTCACTTAGACATATTCATTATTCTCCCTTTTATTCTTTCTTTCTTTCTGTCTTTTTTCTGTAACTCTTGTCTCTCTTTTACCGTCTTTCTTTTCTTTTTCCTTTTTTCCCCCTTTTTCTCATTGTCTCTTTAGTTTTACTTTTTTCCAATTTCCCTTTACTCGGTCTTCCCCCACTCTGCTTTCTGTCTCTCTCTCTCTCTCTCATGCTACTGCCACTGCTTTATGAGTCGATAAAGTCCCTTACATTATTTTTAGGAGAGAGAGATACTCAGAGAAGCAGGAAAAGGAGGATAGAGCCATAAAATGCAAATATCACGCATACTTTCTCCTCCTCCCTCAATTTAAAAAAAAAAAAAAACAAATTAAATGTCAATGTCATGAAATATTGTCAGTTTCATTTGCACTGAGGAGGCGATGACAAATCCATATTCTTCCTTTAAATAAAAATTCTTATTACAGCGCAGTGGCGGCGGGTAATCACGGCAGGACAAAGCCAGTGGTGATTAACGATCGCAATTTATTGTGCGACGAGGCTTCTCGTGGAGAGCACAGGAGAAGCAAAGACATCATCTTTATCATAATTCATATCATAAATAACCACGCTCGTCCAATCACGGCACGGCTGACACGTCGTTCCCAAATAACCTTTGATAACTATTACCATAGCGGAAGAAAAGCCCAAAGTCACAATGTTATCTCATCCCCATTCACCGCCTATAGAATACAACAGTATTACCATATAGATTACACTATTTATAATGGAGGATGTCAGAGGAGAACGGCTGTCCTCCGCTGTGCTTCTGACACCCACGCTTAACCAGCAGCACAGCAGCTCAGGATGTGTGTGCACACACACACATCTAAGCTGGAGCACTGGGAAATATTAGAAAAGTTTGATTTGGCTTGAGATTACTCCTGCAGTGCTGTGTGTGTGTGTTCTGCTGTGAATGGTTTTGATCTACTACTATGATAACAGGTGTATGTTCTTCTCAATGATACTCCAATGTGCCTAATATCTCTTCTCTCTTCTAAGCATCGATCAGATTTCCCTATATACGTAGCTTTTTCTGACCATAGCACCACTGCTGGTTAGATAGATGTGATTGGTGGATGCTTCCCCAGCCCAGCAGTGCCATGAACATCTTCAAAATCCAAGGGGTACCGATGTCCCTGCACTGATACATGTGTTACTTGTATGCTGAGAATGAGCCCCTGCCCATATAATATCTGGTTTCCTCCACATTGATTAAATTGGGTAGAGCAGGGCTGGGCATAGCAACATATGGGCTACAATTAAGTGTGTACATAATACCTGTGCCTGTGTTCCTGAGTACAGGGTAATGCAAAACGCAGTTGTAATAAATCTGTGAGAACTGATTTGTGTAAAGGAAATATTGTAAATATGCTCTTTCTTTGTGTTTCTCAGATGAAGAGGAGGAGGAACAGGTCCCTGCAGACATGGGCACATCAGCCGAGGCCATGCAGGTGTCACTTGGTGAGGAAGAGGAGGGAGAGGACGAGGAGAACGACGAGAACTGGCTCGGCCCACGTGGGTCAGATAGCCCCAGACCTGAAGGTCTTTTACCCGCTGCCAAGCGTCCACGCCTGGGAACCAAACCGGGAAGCAGCCCTGAATGGAGCTTTGAGCCTCGCGAACCTCTTAGTTCACTCAACGCCCAGCACATGCCATGCTCCCCTTCCCCTCCACTGCCCCTCGAAATGGTTCGTCCAACTTCATTGACCCCAACGCCAGGGCAAAAACCCAAAGTCTCCTCCCTTTCTCCTGCTCGCCAGAAGAGTAAATCACCCAAAAGAGTGATTGGCTCCACCCCTTCTGCCATATCTGCTCGCCCTTCTTCAGTGACCCCACCCAAAAGTGCACAAAAGGCAGGGAAAAGGTCTCCTGGAAGACCCAGAAGCCCCCGAAGCCCTAGGCCAGGGCCCACGCAGTTAGGACATGGATTTATGCCCCCAATCACAAACGAGGTTTCTCAGGATGGTGAGCTCAAAGACGAGGCCATCGAGGACTCCATTGCAGCAGTTATAGCCAGAGCATGTGCGGGCGGAGTGGGTGTGGCCGACCCATTTGCATATGACTCGGACTCAGACAGCGATGGGCTTCCAAAGAGCCCGCCTAAACATATGCCCAAACACCCTCTTGTGCAACCAAAACTCACACCTTCCCTTAGTGTTAAACACCCACCCATTATGCCACCAACATCGCTCTTGACCGGTCCGAACCGCTGGACCTTGGATGACTCCATAGATGAGGTCATCCGAAAGGCCAACCAGGGACAGGCTCTGCCCTCTCAATCACCACCAGAGCCCTCCTATTTCTCCACACCATCCGAGTCTCCGCCCACCCCACCTCCTCCAATCCTTAACCCTCCACAGGAGCGAAAAGATCCTGTGGTCTCGTCTCTCCTAAAGAAAAAACTCAAGAAGGATACCAAGACCAAGCTGAAAAAGAAGGACAGAGAGCGGCTAAAGGAGAAAGGAAAAGACAAGAGCAAGAACAAGGAGAAAAACAAGGAGAAAAAGAGAGAGAAGGAACGAGGCCTGGGGGAGGATGGAAAAACTCCCTGGACAGAGTTATCGCTCGGAGTCGAAGAGAGGAGAGATGGTGGTGTTGGGAAGAAGGAGAAGGACAAGCACAAGGACAAGAAGAAAGATAAAGAGAAGAGCAAGAAGGACAAAGAGAAAAGAGACAAGGGCAAGGAGAGAGGAGGAAAGGAGGAGAGGAGACTGTCACTTGCAGTCAAGGAAAGCACCTCTGCCTCTCTACCTCTCTTTAGCCCTTCTTCTTGCCTACGTGTCCCCTCAATGCTTCCCCCCCTGCCACCCATCCTCCCTGATACACTGTTCCACCCCAAAGAGACCAAGAGCAAAGAGAAGGACAAGAAGAAAGACAAAAAGGAGAAGAAAAAGAAGAAAGACAAAGAGAAGGAACGAGACAAGGACAGGGAGAGGGAGCGGCCCAGAGAGAAGGAGGAGAAAAAGAAAGAGAAGGAGAAAGAGAAGAAAGAAAAAATTAAAGAAAAAGAGAAGCCCAAAGTGGAGAAGGCCAGTTTATTGGTAAGATCAAGATGGAAACAGGCCTCTAACAGATCTGGACCTGAAGTTCACACCCAAAGCATTTGTTTAGTATTGTGCAAGTCAGTCAACCACACCCACCTCTGTTTTAACCAGTATTTCAATCCACACCGATTCCTGTGAAACGTATACAAGCGCAAGCCTGTGTGTTCTATTGCACTTTTTCATACCATATCTTAATTAATTCAAATGAAGTCCTCCATTTCAAATACACTCAGCTCCAGAATTAGTGGCATCTTCTGTAGAGACGGGCTGAGAAGAGCTTATGAACCTATCTCTGTGGTTAATTAGCTTAATCTCGCACTGATTAAATGAGCGCCGTATAACCTTTAATTCACAATCTATTATAAAACCGTGTTAAAAAATATTGGCATCCTTTGCATTTGGAACTTTTGCGTTACCAACAAAGCAGCACTGAGTCTCCTTCTAGTCTGCTTTTTCTAGATCCTCCAGAAACCTGTGCACTTCCTTTTAGACTCCTCAGCTCCTTGTCAGCTCAGACCACAGGTTTTTAGTGAGGTTTAGATCAGGGACTGGGGAGGCCATGTCACTCTTTACGCAGTGGTTTTTTTGGAAGTATGTTTTGGCTCCAGTCACAACCTAGTTCTAGCTTCTTGGCAAAGGCAGCCAGATTTTTTTTGCTTAAAGATTATTATTCCTGTAGTCTGCATACTCTTTAAAATCACCTTCATGGTACTTCATGAAGTTTAACTGGCCTTTAGAGAAAAAACAGCCCCATATCATCACATATCCTCTGCTATATGTAACATTTTGGGATTAGTTTCTCATTTCGTTTTTTGTTTGTTTGTTTTTTTACACCGTAATGCTTTTAAAATGATCAATCCATGGCCTGGTCCCAGTTGTGGGGCGTGTAGTTTCTATGAAATGTGATGTATCGTATGATAACGATACTCAAGAGTAAGCATGCGTGTGCTGTTTATTTATTGCCCTGCTGTCACAATTTCAAATGAACTGTGTAGTAATTACAGCTGGCACCATGCTCAGTTGACATTTGTATGCATGTTAGTTTTCTTGATAATAAGGAAACAGTAGCGATTATGAGTCATGTGAGGTGTGGTTGTAGGCCTGCTGCCTGCATGATATGACAAATATGGAATCTAGCTACTGAACGTGTACATATTGACTCACTCCAAGTCCTGATGCTTATACAGGGAGAGATGGGCATTCAAGACGACAGCGTGTAGTACCTTGAATCTACACGTGCCTTGAGTTATGTTTACAGATTAGTGTGTTGTACAGGGTCAGACTCCACATAAGCAACTCAGGAAGTAATAGAGAGAGTAATAGGATATTTTAAGCATGCGTTTTTCCACAGTATTGACTTGTTAGCCACATTAGTCTGCAAAACTTGAAAGAATCAAACTTCCAAAACTGATCTTGGATCTTAGTTTAATGCGTTGCAGGAAAACGTGCACCTTTCATTTTTTTGGCTGAACTATTCCTCCGACAGATCTACTGACACACTCAAATCCTGCTTGTCTGTGTGCCTGTGTGTACTTCAGTACTTTTCAGAGATCATAGCTAGATTGCCTGGTGACATTTACATTTTCCATCTTTTCTTTTCCGTTTGTCTCCCCGAAATTCTGCGGTTCTCCACTCATAGAACAAACACCCACACGCACAAAGCTGTCAATCTGTGTGCAAATCAAACAAGGGATAATACACCTCAGAGCCTGTGTTTACCCAGTCTGCAAAGTGTGTGTGCAAGTGTGTGTGTGTGTCTTTTTAAGAGTCTACGATTGAGAAAAGAAAGATTGTGTTAATTCCACTCGAGCGAACTCGTCCTCCAGTGTCTTTTCACAGTCCAGCGCAGCGATAACGCATGTACATCCCATAAGATCTTTCAGGATTGATTTACACAGCTAAGTGTAGAGTTCCATTTCTCTCGCCGTCTCTTTCTCCCTCAATAATTCACCCCTCTCTCTGACCCTTTCTCTCTCTGTCTTTTTTTTTTTTTTTCTCTTTTCTCCCTCCCCTCATCTCTCATGCCGCCACTGCTAGATGGGATACAGAAAGCGATTTCTCTCTCCACCCCTGCTCCCCCCCCACCACCACCACCATCTTTTTCTCTCTCCTCTGCTTAAATCTCTTGATCGCTTTAATTTTTTGCAAGGCTGCTTTGCTGGCGTCCAGAGGAAAAGCAAGAGTGGCAGGAAAGAGAAAGGCGAGTCGGAGCGGTGTTGAGTTAGGGTGGTTTATCAGTAGCCGCCCCGAAGGTATGTGCAGAAGGGACTTAAATCCGCAGAGATTAGCGGAAAAAAAAATGCCGTCCATAGCAGTAAGGGGCTTACGCCACTGGTTGCATTAGTTCAGGTGAAAAGAATATTGCGTTTACATAAAAACTGGACAAATCCAGGCACAATGGCTCTGACTGGGGGCCACACAGGAGCCCGCTATCTTGGGACCTCCACCCCGTTGAGTTCTGAACACTAAACACACACACACATACACAGGGGTAGAGGGAGTGAGGGTATAAGATCAGCACAGTGTTTCTACTGGATAGAGATGAATGTCACTTGGAGACTGGTCTAAAATTGCCTTGTCTCTTTCAGCTGCAACTAGAAGATCAGCTAGATCGTTACCATCAAGCCACAGTTGAGATGTTTTTGACAAAGTGGCACTGAAAGAACCGTAATATAAAAAAACTGTAAATAAAAATACATAAATATATTGTTTTTTCAAGTACTCTATGTTTAAATACTAATGCTTATATCCATAGTACAAGTATTAATAGCAATAATATTAATGTAAGTAATATCATTATTGGTATCTATAATGATGTTATTAATAATATTAGTAATATTAGTACTGTGTATTAGATTATAATGTAAATTATTAAAGTTATACTCATGTCTCTTGCATAAACCATCCTCCATGTGACATGACATCTGACTGAAAAATGGTTTAAAATATTAATCCCTACATTGCTACCTCCGAGGAGGTGTATAAAATTTCCTTATCTGTTTCGGCATCTAAATAATTAACTTTAGCCACAGTTGGGCATTTCACAACAAAGTGGCACTGAGCTCTCTAAGACGCTCAGAGATGACATCTGACTAGGACTTGCATACACAGACACACCTCTGCGGCAGTTTTACCAAACTGGATAATTCTTTATATCCGTTACTGTCATAGTGCTTTAAAGCCCCGAGGAACTTAAATCTGTGATTGCTTTCTAATTACATTGAGATTAGGTTTTATAAGCCACGATATGCAGGAATGGAATAGGAATATAATTGTTGACTGTATAGATAAAAAGATACCCCAAGTTTATTGTTGGACAATCCAGAGCTTGTGTAAGCTTTACTTTTCACTAATCGTAAAGCAAGACTAATGTCACTTTGTCTTTCTTACATCACCAGTATTTGCTTACGCTTGCGACTGCATCCGAAGGTTAAATTTGTGCCGTTTGTTGTTTTTCCCATGTTTCATGGTATACTGTTCCCTGGCACTGTGGATGTTTAATAGAAAAATATTAATAAATACAATTTAGCTTTTGGGAATGGTAAACTTTGGGAAATGCGCCAAAGGATAATGGAAATCCAAGAGCCTGAAGCTGCTTTGTGGAGAATTTTCCAGATTCTGTGTGCCTTTTTCTCCAAGGTTTCAGTGTGGACATATGAAATTTGTTCATTTGTCTCATCTAAACTCTGTTCTATCACTCTGTCATGGCAGCTAAGTGGGTTTTGTGTCCAATTATATTGTATTAAGTCTCATTATTGTCCTGTAAAACATTTTAATGAGTTTTTATTTCTTTTTATCTGCTCCAGAGTGTGACTCTGGTCATCAGGTCATGGCGTACATCCATTTAATAGCTGATTAATCCGTCTGTGCATACCCGTTCTTTTTTAACACACCCCAGGTGTGTATGTGTTGAACCAAAGCACGAGCGTTTGAAGAGCTGGACTGATCGCGATACGGGGCAGGTTAAGTAGGACGGGGCACTTTTGGGGAGAAAGACATTGCGAGCCACTTAAAGACTAATTAACATAAGCAGATAGCACTATCTGAACCTGCCATTGAGGGTGACCCTGAATGTGTGTCCTTAAACACACTCGCACGCACGCACACACACACGCCTTATCGTGTAGGGACAGGGCCTCAACTCCTCCTCCTTTGGGAGGCCAAAACACGTGTGTGTGAGTAGGATGGAAGTGCGTATGTGAAGAAAGCCCGTTCCCTGCGGCCCTTTCCGGAGAGACATGAATGTCTTCAAGCCAAAGTGAGCGCAGACTGATGTAATCTCCAATTCATCTACGTCTGCTTCCTAATTTCAAACTTTTTTTCCCCTTGATGATGTGTAGCTGCTAGCATAGATATAAATATTCAAAGCTGAAATAGGTGACAAAGAAAAGCTCAGAGTGTCCCCTATAGCCTTGGGTTCACTTTTCCCCCTGCACAAAGTCTTATACTTTGAGATATATGACAATTATTACACTTAATTAGGAGTTAATGTATCTCCGTGACTTTTGTTTGATCTCAGTGGATTTTCACACACATCAGTTTTTGAGGTTTATACAGAAAGGTGCAGAAAACACATCTATTGAGCAGCAGCTGGGAACTGAGAACGACCAAACTGGTGTAAGCTGAAAGGATGGCTAGAGTAACTGTAACAATCACTCTTTACAAGCATGGTAAGCAGAAAAGCATCTCAACACTTCAAAAGCCTTGAGCGGATAGCAGAAAACAGTAGAAAACCACATCTGGGTCAAGATCCACATGAACATACTCAGCACTTTAGCACACTGGGGTTTTTCATATTTATGTATGCCTCTACCAATATAGTTATGTTGAGCCCCAGATGGATTTTATATGTCAAGCTACGTAATGTTATAAAATTTAAAATGGCAGTATGCCATAAGGGCATTTTGTTTCAGCATGAATTGGCATTCAGATATAATCTTTATTCGACTTAGACTTATCAATAATCTTACGTTTTAAAGAAGTGTTTTGACCATCTCAGTGGACTTTAAATTTGCAGGTGATATTAAAAATGTAAATAGCATCTGAACAGTGAGATTAGTTCTGGCAGTAGTAACATGTATATCTATGAGTACAAGTGCACTGATATCTTTAGCGTGTCCTTTTGATTCCCCGGTTAACTTAAGAAGCGCACCAATCAAACGGAGTACAAACTGTGGATAAATCATTTATAGTAGTTTAGAGTTGCAGCCCTCGCGTAGCCTGAGCTCAGCGTGTCCTCTGTGTATGGAGATTATCCGGGATGCCGGTTATTTTCCACATGATCAAGTGAAAAAGATATGTGATGGTCAGGTTATAAAGTGACTTAGGATCCAGGGGAGAGGAGAAAAGAAAAGATCAAACCCCACTTGCCTTTGCGCTTGCGCGTCCTAGCTTTTTGCAAAGCGCGTTTGTTAGCGCACAACAACTAGCCTTCCTTCTCTCAGAACGATGCAACCTGCCAAACATTCTCCCAATTCTGCTGATCCTCACTTTCTGCTAAAGAGAAAGGATGAGAGAGATGGATAAAGGCGGGATACAGCTGAAGGGGTGGGGGGAGTCTGTCCAAATTCAGAAAGGCTTTTTGTCATAAATGCACAGCATGACAATAAAAACAAAACCGTTAAAAGGAGAAAAGACGTGTTTCTGTGCTAAACGATTAGTGCAACAGCAGGGGTTCTCCCACACACACACATATACAGCTCCTCGCTTGCCATAAACCCTGCCGAGTTTTTGCTTGTTCCAGCTTTTTATATTTTTCTACAGCTTTCTTATCTTCCTTCAGTTCTACTCTCTATCTCTTTGTTGGAGTTTGTCTTGAGCTGCTCATTAAATTAATTCATCTTTATTTGTGTTGAAGTGAAGAGCACTGTCCACATGTCACTTACTGGACACGGTGGTTGTTGTGGTTATTGTGGATGATGATGATCTCAGATGGTGTACAGTTTGATATCTAGGGCATGACATAGGTGCTTAGGGGGACAATCAAATAAACAGGTTTATTAATTTTGCATTTAAGTACTAAATTTCTTTAGATTAAGAAAAGTGATGTATGAATCAGTGTGCATCAGTGGAGGATATTTCCATGTATAAGATGATGCTTTATTAATACTACAATGCTCTCTCTCTCTCTCTCTCTCTCTCTCTCTCTCTCTCTCTCTCTCTCTCTCTCTCCTTTTGATCATTCTCTCTACTTCTCTCACTTTATCTTCCCTCTGTCTACATTTTTCTCGTTTGCTATTTCTCTCTTCATCTCTCTCTCTCTCTTTCTGTGATCTCTTTTGATCATTCTCTCTATTTCTCTTTGCTGCCCCTATCTCTCTATCCCCCTCTCTCCTTTTATCTTTTGCTTTTGTTCTCTCTCTCTCTCTCTCTCTCTCTCTCTCCCTCCCTCTCCCTCTCTCCCTTTCGCTCTCAGGTTGAAGCCCCTGTGGTTCCGCAGTCTCCCGTCATACCCAGACTAAAGCTGAAAGTTGGAGCCGGACAGGACAAAATGTAAGATGCGCACACACACACACACACACACACACACACACACAAACGGTGCTCCTTGTGTGGTCAGAGACTGCGTGTCTGCATGCAGGTGTGTGTTTCAACCGGTGGGTCATGTGACCAGTCCCAGACGGCCCATGGTTTTTGTGTGAGACGCGCACACACACACCTCCTGCTGCACACTCCTATCAATAGTCCCAGTGTTCACACCACTTAACCCCCCACTCTTTAACATACACATAGGCAGGCTACAGGTAAGGTGTGTGTGTGTGCGTGCGCGTGCGTGTGTGTGTGAGTGAGTGAACATGTTGACATGGTTTGAGTGTGTTTAGACTTTGCTTTAGTCTTCCTCCCTCATCCTCACTGTTCCACCACCATGCAAGACAGGAAACATTAACGTGTGCTCGTGTGTGTGACGACAGGAAGGCCTTTATTCTGTGAGTGTGTGTGATCGGGTATTATGTCTTTGTCGTTTTGCTGTATTGTGCTTCTCTCTTGCACCTGTACTCTGGTCTCTGAACATAATCAACTGGCCTTTCTCTCTGTGTCTCTCTCTCTCTCTTCCTCTCTCGCTTTGATAGCAACTGTTACATAGGAACAAAGTCTTCAACATTGCTTATGTTTTGGATTTGTGTGTGTGGTATTTCATCAAAACACACATTATAATAACACACATTATCATAACTTTTTAATAATATATATATATATATATATATATAATATATATATACACACACACACTAAAATATATATGATCTAAATTCACCAAATAAAGTCATTTGGGATTTGGCCTACGTTTGTATTATATATTTTCTTACATGTTTATTTATACATTAAAATATAATGTATTAAAATAAAATATTTCAGCTAGGAATAAAGTACAGTTTTCATCTTTCCTGGTTCTCGTCATGAGAACGCATATAGTAGCTCTACTGCTAATATCTGTTCTGTCTGCAGAAGCTCTTAGGATACAGAATATTTTCCAAACTAAAAAGATGTAAAAGATATCTGACATCCCTACCCTTGGTTGGTTATGGTAACTGAGTGAGTGCGGTGTCTGTGTGAATTTGTGTTTTGTGGCATACAATTAAAGCCCCAACACTGGCTCCATTGATGCCCGAGGTAGCGCTGATGCCCCTGACCTTTGACCTCTGAGAGTCATGAGGGAGCCATGAGGTCACTTCCTGATCAGCCCATACCTCACAGCATCTGAGGGAGAGCTGTCACTGAAGTGCGTGCACAACAGAGAGTGTGTTTGTGCATGCGTGTGTGCATGTACCTTCAAGGTGTCATTCAGATAAGACATAAATAATGACCATGCGCCTGTGCGTGTAACCCGAGCCGGCCGCTTGGCACACCCCTCTCAGGGTCAAAACCACAGTGACCGGGGTTGCCTGCACTCACTGGCCTTGTCAATCACACTGTTGCCTGGCAACAGCGGGGGGTCAGGCAGGATTACTTGCGCTGAGATTAACCTTGCATCATATAACACACAAACTGGATGAGGAGTGTATTTTCTTTCATTATTTCCATTATATACAATCTGAGCTCATTACCCAGAACTACTGTTGTTTATTTTACAGGAAAATGTTAATACTGAGTCATCTTTAACTCGAATATATGACAAATTTGTTTGATATAAAAGGCACCACAACTAGCTGAGTGCTGTGTAGAGTGTGCAGAAACTCACATGTCCAGGTTGAGAGCACTGTTACTGGAATATAATGCTGCTTTAGCACGTCAAGGGACTGAATAGAATTTGAATTACACATGATATGAAACATTTGATATTCAAATTCAGTGGAAATGACACCATTACATTTCGAATGCATCCTACAGTGAGTTAGTTAAAGGTCAAAAGTCTGGGGTTTTCTTTTTAAACAAACAAAAAAATTGTTGTCTTCAATCCATGCCACTGAGGTCCATTTGAAATATAAAATTTAAAAAAGTTCCATATGACAACAAAAACCATATAAAATCAAGCTTTGTCATTACATCATTTTCAATCAAACAGTAATACTTTCACAGTGAGTGGGGAAAAAAGCCTTATTTTCTGTACTGATTTTTGGGGGAAACATGATCTTTTACACATTTCTGAACTAAATATTTCTGAGCCATAATGTAATATCTCTCTTCATCTTTCTCTCAGTGTCATCAGTAAGGTAACTCCTGACTTGGAACCTACCCCACCGCCTCCTCGGACTCCGGTGTCACGCTCCGGTCCCGGTGCTCGGATGCGTTCTCCTACTGCCCCTCTTCCCCCAGTGCCACCTCCCGTTGTCCCGGCACCTCTCCCACCGCCTGTGTTGGTGCCACCTCCTCCGCCTCCGGTGTTTCAGGCCCCAGCCAGCCAGGCTAAAGCTCGCGGCTGCAGCGTAGTCACGGAGACGGTCAGCGCTTACGTGGTGAGGCTCGCCGTCGTCTTCACAGTGAAACGATTAAAAGAGTTTTAGAACTTTCATAGCCATGATGACTTGCATGCATGTGTGTGTACTGGTAGTATAGGTGTTTTTTGGAATGTGGTTACGTCCTGAGATGAACTCCTCTTCCTCCTGATTAGTTTATGTTCCTCTCATTACTTATCTACAATAGATGTCCTATAGTTTTACTACCAGTTTTTTACCTTTTACATTAACTCTTAATAATGCAGTAATTATTTTTATACACAGTTTACTCATAGTTCCAACAATAAAAATAACTGAATAGTTTGTTTGATAACTATGTCGTATGGATTATATTATTTTGTTGTTGTTTTTGTTTTGATTTTTTGTGTTGCTAAGCTTTGTGTGTATCCCACAGATTCGTGATGAGTGGGGTAATAAGATCTGGATCTGCCCCGGCTGTAATAAACCTGATGATGGCAGTCCTATGATCGGCTGTGATGAGTGCGATGACTGGTACCACTGGTAAGAATGACAACACAACCCCATCACAAAATCTAGTTAGCATGCGTATAAGCTTGTGAGAAAGGATCACTTCCTCCTGTGAAGCCTGCTGTTGGTTCTCAGTTTCACCAGTATGTTTTATACACAGGAGTTTCTCTATAAGAAAATAGCAAAGCTTCTAGCTATAATGTGCATCTAACAACTTTCCTGTTTTTTTATTTAACTAATTAAGTAAGGTTATTAAGTAAGGCCTTTGATTGCATTTGTAAATGTTTTTTAAATGAAAAACAGTCCTGAATCTGTGTATTTGAGCTTTTAAGAAGGTATCAGACCCACGTTCTTGGAACAAGTCATTCTCAGTTTTAAATGAAGCTTAATAATCAGCATCATTGCAGCAAGCAAAGTTAGATGATTTTACAATGACTCACAACAGTAGTCATTTTTATATTATACTTCATATCAGAGAGTCTTAAGACAGCTACACCAGTTTCAGCTCAGCTTTCATAGTTTGATTCGATTTATTGGCATGACCAAAATATACATATTTTATATATAGTCCATTAACAAATATGTCTGAGGTCTGCTTTATTATTTTTCCACAGGAGCTTCAAAGGTTAACTAGCTAATAGGTAAAGCTTATGTTTAATATGTGCACACACATTTTTTAACACAGTAAAAGCTGAGAAATTTACCTTTCTAAAGACCGAGTGTGACTTAAACTCACCTTACCAAGAAGACAATTCACTGAAGGGGAAAGGACATGGGATATGAGAAACATATAGCAGTTGCAGAGGATGGATAGATCGCTTCGCTGGCACATGTATGAGGAGGGTGTTAAGCTAGTGACCATAATACCTACATTCTGTCCAACATCATGTCAGCTTAATGCTATCACATGATCACTGAATCTCTGTGTGAGCAAACATTTTGACATGGATTAAATGTATTTGAAAAAATGTTGTGCTTTTGGTCTTTTACAGACATTCAGTAATAAAAGCACAGAGTAGGATATGATCACTTTTAATATATTCTTTTATTTATTTTTTAATATATAAATGTTTGAAGTTGTTGTGTCTCCATGCTCTTCCCCTTCAGACCCTCCTTTATGTCCCTTATACCAAAATCATTTTTGAGCCATATTTTTTTTATGGATTTGATGGTTTTAACTCCTCTAGGGCTTGTATTTGTAATTCGGTTACTTATTTGAAAAGATTTTAATGAAGTGAGGCCAGATTTAGTTTTAGATTTAGAGATTTAGTTTTACATTTTTTTTTTTTTCCCTTTCTCTCCTATTTTATTTTTTATTTATCTTATTTTGTGCCATAAAAATAGCTGGCATGGTGTTAAATTACAAACAAACGAAAACAGTGTGTTCCTGTCTGGGCAGACTGCGTGTATCAGTAATAAAAGTGTAAAGACCAGGTTTAATCATATTGCTTATAGAAAGTCAGCTTCTCAACAGGAAATATCTTTAATTACAGTGATACACAGTTTATCATGATGTATATTTCACATGCACTTCATAACAGTTGTACTTTCATATGCCCGCTTTTTCAGATTTCTCCAGTTAAAGATCAATTTAATCATTATCCTTTATCTTTTCTGCATAGAGGCTTCACATTAATCGAAATACATTCAAGTTTTTGGGGTACATGCAATACAGTACAGGTTGTGGATCACACTTCTCTCTCTCTCTCTCTCTCTCTCTCTCTCACTCTCACTCTCACTCTCTGTCTCTCTTTGCTTTTCAGGCCCTGTGTAGGACTCTTAGCGGCTCCCCCGGAGGATCAGTCCTGGTTCTGTGTGAAGTGTTCTGGCAAGAAAAAAGACAAAAAAACGAAAAAGAGGAAACGTAAAGCGCACTGATCATCATCATCACCATCTCCTCTCTTTCTCTCTCTCTCTCTCTCTCTCTCTCTCTCTCTCTCCTTGCCTTTCTGCTCATACCACACTTCATTTCAGTCCCGTTTCTCTCCCTGCTGTGGTTTCAACTTGGACACCTCTTCTCTCTTCCTTTTAATCAAAGTCTCTGTAGTCATTTATGTATTTTTTAAAAATGAAATTTTCAAAAGTCTATATGTTAATTTTTTTATGTCAATCACCCTATGGTATGTGTATATGATCTTTGTACGGAAGCCAGCGACTGTTCAGTAGGTGTGTGTGTGTGTGTGTGTGTGTGTGTGTGTGTGTGTGTGTGTGTGCGCGCGTTGAGGTTACACATCCTCATCCAAGTTTTTTCAGCCGGACGCTGACTCATCGGGATCACATCGCTGAAAAAGGCAAAAAAAATAATAAGTCTGTACATTAGTCAGCCTTTTTAAATATTGTTCTGATTTATTTAGACTGGAAGTGCAGTTTCCTTTTATTATGGATTCAATTAAAAGCTGTTTTTTCCACAGTGGGTGGTCATTACTTTTGTATACATTTTACAAGATTTAAAAAACAAATTACAAAATATATAAACGTATGCTTAGGATCATTTACAGGTTTATAATTTATACAAAACTACATAGCCGGTGCGGTTTGGTTAGAGTTTCTTCTGCAAGAGATCATGAAGCAGGTTCTATAATCTGGAGTCCCGGCTCTGTGCGTGAGAACCATGGGGTTTCTCTCTCTCTCCTGTCAATCAAACACGTCTCTTAGCTCACGTATACACGGTTAATGGTGCTCATGTAGTGGCTTCAAGTAGCAGCAGAGTTTATTTAGCTCTCTCTCTCTCTCCGTCTGTCTCTCTCTCTCTCTCTCTCACACACACACACACACGCTCATGGGAAGTGTGATGGAGGAGAGCTGGGATTCAAAAAAAAAATGTAATTCTCTCACAGTGATTGCAAATTCATGCTCTTTTAGGAGGTACCACGTTGGCATTCGCTATTTTGGCAGACATTTTCATCCGAAGTGACTTGAAAGTGATGCAGAATCCAATCCAAAGAAAGCTGAGCAGTTCAGGGTTAAGGGTTTCGCTTCAGGGCGGCTCTCTGTCACTTCTCGCACAGATCCTTAGCCACATGCTACCACTTCACCACTGAGCAGTTATCTTGCAGGGAAATGAGATTAATAATAATAATAATAATAAAATAAATAATAATAATTGGCAGTGATGATGGTTAGTTATTTATTTTTTTATTCAGGGTTTTTTTTTATTCAATTATCGTATTGTTTTTATTTCAGTAATATTTCATTTTTTATTTTATTTTCCGACTGCTCTGTATGAAACCCCACACCCGTCTAAAGTAACCACGTGTGACAGCTTCAGCACGTTTTTGTCAGCATCAATCCCCAAAGACCCCCGACGATCTGAATTTCCTGTAAGCGTGAAGCGTCCCGCTCCAGGTGCTGCGCTCATTCCAAGTTTTTCTTTAACATGCATGCTCGCAGGAGAAAATGCCCTTAAATGGGTTTGGCATTTTTTTTTTATTTTCCATGCAGAATGACAGAGTTTCTGCAGTAGGAACAAAACCACATTGCCCTTTAACTTTATCTCCTGTGGAGTAAAATCCTAGCCTTTGTGGCCATGCCAGGGCCCATGTGTGTGTTTAAATTACACGCTGTAGCTCTTAAGTGTTCCAGTTCACCTGATGCTCAGCCTCTCCTGTTTCCTCCGCTGATCACACACTTTGCCCTGGCCCGCACTTGGCCGCTTCCAGCTCTGCGTCGTCTTTAATATCTTGTTAAATATGCCTGTTACCTGTCGTTCTCGTTAATCGCACACAGATGTAGATGTCTGAATCAGATGGTCGCCGCATGATTGGACAAATCAAAGCGAAGTGCAGCTTTTATGCTCGTTCTTTTTTTGTTTCCACGCGATAAGAAATGTCTTCCACATGCACAGCAGTACCCATAGCAGTGCTCATTAAAACAGGAGATAGGAAGGCCGTGCCCTCGCTCCCTGATCAGAGCCTGGGATGCAGAACACACACACACACACACACGGTCACGAGAACGCACAAGGCCTGTAAGTACTACACGCATGACCCTTTTAAGTGCACAGCTATTCAAAAAGGAGCTCAATAATGTAAACACATCAGTCTTCTGAAGTCTGACACCAGCTATAAGTCAAGCACCATTTAAAATATTGTGTGTTATGTAACCAGGCATTCTCGTCCAATCGTACAGACACCAAGTCCTCATGTGAATGGTGAAAATAATCGAGTCAAGAAACCAAAACACCCTTATCTTTTTAATCAGCAGGAATACCTGCCTTTCATTTCATATTGTAGGTCACATACAATCTTGACAATGAAATTCAAATAGATCCTCAATCACATAACTTTGCTTTTAAATACTGAATACGATTTAGGAAATAAACATACAAACAACTTATAAATAATTAAACCAGCAGGATGCCACACCATGCAGCAGATTGGAGTGACCCCTGACGTGTCATGTTTTTCTCATTTTGATTATATTTAATTCATTAAAAGAGTTTAAAATGATTCTGTACCACATGAGATGATGGGTTTCTTGTTGTAAACCTTTACACTGATTTATCATCACAGCTTAGATGTAAGTGAATGCCAGTGTGAGCTTCTGTATAAATCTGTACATCATCATCATCATCACTGTATAGCATTGCATTCGTTTCTATATATATAAGTATTTTATAATACAAGTTCTCTGCTCATTATTTACCTTTAAATATTATGCTAAAGAAGTGAAGTTCTGACTAGGCAGGTGAGCTGTTACTAGGCATGCCGTCAGGGTTTTCTGTTTGTTTTAGATGGACAGCCTAATTTATAATGAAAGTGTTTCGGATCGAGAGTCTTACACACCACTGAGTTCAATTACCAAGTAAGCACATGATTTGTCTCAGCGTAACACAATATAAAAAGAGAGAGAGTCTCTCTATTTCTCTCTCTCGCTGTGTATGTGTGTGTGTGTGTGTGTGTGTGTGTGTTAGCAGTCTAGGCAGCATTGATGGTGAACTTCAATGTGTGGTAGGTCCAAAGCAAAGGTCAAAGGTGAACAGGGGTCAAGGTCTCCAAGGTCTTTATACTCTGAAGGTGAGGAGAGATAAAAGCCTGCAGTTCCTTCCCTCATCACTTCATCAGTGACTGAAGAAGATTATAAATCTAATAGGTTCATTTGCATCACGTTACAGTGGTGGGTGATTTAGTGACAAAGTGATCATTATACTTGTTTTCAAGTTGCAACAAGATGCTGTTTTTAGGTGAAAGCTGAAAGAAACATGAGCTGATCAAATAAAAATATTACTACTAATAATTACAAAAAAGACAAATATTGTGACAGGATAAAAATAAAACGATTTACAATAAAAAAAAAAAAGATTTTATCTTTGTGTTCTCATAGTCAAGCTTACACACTAATCCCAAATGCTCTAATGTTTCACACTAACTTGCTCTTTTTCTATTAGTCTAGAACATGCTAGCTTCTCGTCATCCACATATCTGATCTAACATGAAATGATCCAAGTTTTTGTTTTATGAAGCAACAGTTGTTCGGGTTTGAAAAACTCACCCCTTTTGTTATACAGCGTTAAAACACAGTTGTTGCATCTGCTTATTTCAATAAGGCTTATGAAATTTGACCCAAGCTCAAACCACAATAGAAACTAACGATGTATTGAGCAACGCATAGCTCTATTGATTATTTATCTTATTGCTTTATTCTACAGCCTTGCAAATGCTCTAATTGCCTGAATCGGGCTCTGTAATGTGTAGTCCTTCACTGTTATGTTTGTTACACAGACTCTAGCAAGCACATTGAACCTAGTAGAGTGCTCATGATTATGTTTTTTGTGGCACAGGAAATACTATAAAATGTGAACTGAGTGACTGGGACTGATAGAGACAGACTGGAAGTACTCCTCTAATGGATGTCTGTAACACTTTCCCTCCTTTTGCTGCAAGGCTACATGTGAAATAGACAAAAATGATCCCAAATATTAAGATAAAAACTGTTCACACTGTTCACATTTAATAAATGTTTTTAGATTTTTTTTTTTAATTCCAGGCCTGAAAATGAAAGTCATTAATTTTGGAGTCAATTTCATCTAATTACATATCTATAAAAAAATATCTATAAAATATATGAGAATGTGTCAATAAAAAAGTTTATGCTTGTTTGATTAATTGATTGATTTGATTCTTTGGATACCCCTAATTCAGACATCAATATATATTACACATTCAATCTCTTAAGTTTTCATCATATTATGATGTTAGATAAATGAATAAATGATGAAATATAAATAAATTTATATTTTATTTTAGTTGAACATTATCTAACGCCCCCTTTCGGTTACATTACACGCCTATGTGATGTGTATAGAAAGGGAAAAAACACAGAATCTACAGGCCTTCCAGGGTTTATTCATCAATCTGCTACATGCGGCATCAGTGGAGAAATTTGGTGGGATTTTTTTTACATGAATTACGCATAAATATAAGCTGTATATAAAATGACAGAATTTCAAACAACTTTTGATCCTGACATTGGTAGAGGGGGAAAATCTCAGTCGCTCTGATATAATGGTTTAATGTTGTTTTAATTGCTTTCATTATCAAATGACTTCAGGAGTTATGAGCCATGTGAAGTTTTCCTTTTCCTCTCTGTCTACTCTTTGAAATCAAAACCCGTTGGAGAAGCATCAGCGTTATCATCCGAAAGAAAGATTTTTTACAGTGATGCCCCGAGTCTATTCCTATAATTATTCATTCATGTAATTATTTATGTTCATTATATTTAGCCTGGGTGGTGTTGTGCAGCTCTTCAGGCCCAATCTCTCTGCACTTCTTTATCAATTGTTTTGAAACGAAGAGCTTGAAAAGCAATTACGGACCGGGTGCAAAGCAAAAAATATAAAGCAAATCGTTTCTAATTAGAATATTTATTTAATTTAGTTTTTTTTTTTTTCCTCACCCGTTTCAGCCTGGAGCTTCGTGTGCAATTAAGAGAGAGAGAGAGAGAGAGAGAGAGAGAGAGAGAGAGTTGAAATGTTTGGATAGCCCGATCAATAGCCTGAACACTGCGCTCCTATTTTTATATATTCAATACGTTTAATATGTAATCAGCCTCACAGGCTTCACGCGCAAACTTTGTGAAGGTGCACAGAGAAGATAGAGCTTATTACCGAACCAAAGGCACTAATGAAGCCTCTCTATCTGCCCTTATTGCACACAGAACAAACTTTCCTTCTCTCCTGCTGAGAGAAAAAAAGAGAACAAACAGAAACGAATTATTCAGCAGGCAATGCAGAAAGAGTTGTTTAGAATCGTTTCGAATAATTCATGCCATTAGTGTAGCTAAAACAAGCTGGTTTCTTTTCTTGTAAAGACGCCAAACAGGTGACTAACTGTGCCTCAGTGTGTCTTTGTGTAAATGAAGAGATTAATTAAAGCTCAAACGCACAGATGCACGAATAAATACACACATAAGGGTCATTACTGCATGGAACCCAAAATCAGAGATAAACATTCCTCATCGTGGAGCTTTGTCGCGTAACACCAACGTGCTATGCGCAGTCCTCTGAAAGAGGGGGGTGGTGGCACCCAAGCTCCTTGGATCATAAAGGGCCAGTTCATCCTCGCGCGAGATGGACGTCATCAGAAGGATGCTGATGTTGCGCGCGCTCCTGCAGGTTTGTGGGGGAGAGAAAAAAGAAAGGAGAGAGAGAGGGAGAGAGAGGGAGAGAGAGAGAGAGAGAGAGAGACATCATAAGTGTGCGCTGTGTTGGCTGGATGACTTTGTGACGACCTCTGTTGCAAAAAAAAAGAAAAGAAAGAAAACGGGAGCTAGGCGCTCGAAATAACGGCCCCTGGCGCGCGCGCATATAGCAGACATGGAAATGGGCTTTGGGCGCTATCACCGTTTCCCAGGCAACCATCACGGTCCCGCATCTCGCGCTCCGAGAAATGAGTTATGAAAAAAAAATTTAATAAATAAAATAAAAGGGCTGGAGTGAAGCAGGGGGGATTAACCATGATCCCGAGTGTCAATCAAAAATAAAATAAACACGCCCCGAACTCGCAGACTGCATTCTGAAAACGCAGCACACTACACATATTTATATATTTATATACTATTTATATTTAAAGCCAAAAGGTGCCGGTGCCTATGTTATTTAAGAGCTGATAATGAAATACTGGCTTCGGTGCACTATAAAGATGGGAAAGTTGTGCTTTAA